>NC_067311.1:1578941-1612320 GCF_020740795.1 Apus apus | reverse complement strand
CCTACACTCTATACCATAGACGGTTACTCCTACACACAAAGCTCTAAACCCTAGACCTTAGGATTATATGCTAAACTATAAAGCCTTAACCCTAGACGCTGGACCCTTAATCCTAGATACTAAACCCTAGACGCTAAGTCCAGACGGTAGTCCATTAATCCTAGATACTAAACCGTAGACCCTAGATCCTTAAACATACAACGTATATGCTTAACCCCAGATGCTACACTCTATACCATGGACCGTTATACCTAAATGCAAATCTCTAAACCCTAGACCTTAAGACTAGATGCTAAACTATAAATCCTTAACCCTAGACGCTGGACCCTTAATCCTAGATACTAGACCCTAGACTCTAGACCCTTATCTACAATCCTTTAACCCTAGACCCTAAATCCAGACTGTAGTCCATTAATCCTAGATACTAAACCGTAGAGCTTGATCATAGAATCATAGAATCATAGGGGTTGGAAGGGACCTCGAAAAATCATCTAGTCCAACCCCCCCGCCAGAGCAGGGTCACCTAGAGTGCATCACACAGGAAGGCGTCCAGGCGGGTTTTGAATGTCTCCAGAGATGGAGTCTCCACAACCTCTCTGGGCTGCCTGTTCCAGTGCTCTGTCACTGGCACAGCAAAAAAAAATTTTCTGATATTCACCTTAAACCTGCTATGCTCCAATTTGCATCCATTACTCCTTGTCCTATCACTGGTCATCACTGAAAAAAGCTTAACTCCGTCTTCTTGACACTCACCCTTTACGTATTTGTAAACATTGATGAGGTCACCCCTCAGTCTCCTTTTCTCCAAACTAAAGAGACCCAGCTCCCTCAGCCTTTCCTCATAAGGGAGATGTTTCACTCCCTTAATCATTTTTGTGGCTCTGCGCTGGACTCTTTCAAGCAGTTCCCTGTCCTTCTTGAACTGAGGGGCCCAGAACTGGACACAATACTCCAGATGCGGCCTCACCAATGCAGAATAGAGGGGGAGGAGAACCTCTCTTGACCTACTAACCACACCCTTTCTAATACACCCCAGGATGCCCTTGGCCTTCTTAGCCACAAGGGCACATTGCTGGCTCATGGTCATCCTCCTGTCTACCAGGACCCCCAGATCCCTTTCACCTACACTGCTCTCCAGCAGGTCAGCCCCCAACCTGTACTGGTGCATGACATTTTTCTTCCCCAAATGCAAAACTCTACACTTGCCCTTGTTAAACTTCATCAGGTTTTTCCCCGCCCAAGTCTCCAGCCTGTCTAAGTCTCTCTGAATGGCAGCACAGCCTTCTGGTGTGTCAGCCACTCCTCCCAGCTTGGTGTCATCAGCAAACTTGCTGAGGGTACATTCTGTACCCTCATCCAGGTCGTCGATGAAGATGTTGAACAACACCGGTCCCAGTACCGACCCCTGAGGGACTCCACTAGTCACAGGCCTCCAACTAGATTTTGCCCCATTGACTACAACTCTCTGACTTCTTCCTTTCAACCAGTTCTTGATCCACCTCACTGCCTGATCATCAAACCCATACTTGATCAACTTATCTACAAGGATGCTGTGGGAGACGGTGTCAAATGCTTTACTGAAATCAAGATAGACCACATCCACCGCTCTACCATCATCTTTCCACCTAGTAATTTCCTCATCGAAGGCTATGAGGTTAGTCAAACATGACTTACCCTTGGTAAAACCATGTTGACTGCTCTTGATGACCCCCATCTCCTTGATATGTCTAGAGATAGTGCCAAGGACAAGTTGTTCCATCACCTTTCCAGGGATGGAGGTGAGGCTGACCGGTCTATAGTTACGCGGGTCCTCCTTCTTGCCCTTCTTGTAGACTGGAGTGACATTTGCTATCCTCCAGTCCTCAGGCACCTCTCCTGTTACCCAAGACTTACCGAAGATGATGGAGAGTGGACTGGCAATGACCTCCGCCAGCTCCCTCAGCACCCTTGGATGCATTTCATCCGGACCCATCGATGTATGGATGTCCAGATTACGCAACTGATCCCTAACCCAATCCTCATCTACCTGGGCAAACTCCTCCTTTATCTTGACTTCTACTGGGGCTATATGAAACTGGGGCTCATGGGGAAAGCCTGCAGGAGTAAAGACAGAGGCAAAGAAGGCATTCAGCACCTCTGCCTTCTTTAAATCCTCTGTCACCAGGGCACCCACCTCATTCAGCAGTGGGCCTATATTGCCTCTGGTATTAGTTTTGTTGGCTATGTATTTGAAAAAGCCCTTTCTATTGTCCTTAACCCGACTTGCAAGGTTAAGTTCCAAGGAGGCCTTAGCTTTCCTAGTTGCCTCCCTACATTCTCTGACAACAGTCCTATATTCCTCCCAAGTAACCAGCCCCTCCTTCCATGATCTATAGATTTTCCTTTTCCATTTGAGTTTGCCCAGCAGTTCCTTTTTTAACCACGCTGGTCTCCTAGCTCCCTTACTAGATTTTTTACCCATTGGGGGACACTGATCCTGTGCTTGCAAGAAGTGGTCTTTGAATGTTGTCCAGATATCTTGAGCCCCTTTACCTTCTAGCACTCTGTCCCATGGGACTTCCCTTAACAATTGATTGAGGAGGCCAAAGTTTGCTCTGTGGAAGTCCATGGTTCTGGTCCTGCTGGGTATTCTGTTCCTCCCACACAGAATCCTGAACTCCACCATCTCGTGGTCACTGCAGCCAAGGCTGCCATTGACCACCACTGCTTCAACAAGGCCCTCCTTGTTGGTGAGCACAAGATCCAGCAGCGCTCGTCTTCTAGTCGGCTTGTCCACCATTTGCATTAAGAAGTTGTCATCAATGCACTGGAGGAACCTCCTAGACCATGAAAGGCTGGCTGTGTAAGTCTTCCAGCAGATATCGGGGTAGTTAAAATCTCCCATGAGGACCAAGGACTGTAATTGTGAGGCTGCTTTCAGCTGCCTGTAGAAAGCCTCATCAACTTCCTCATCTTGATCAGGAGGTCTGTAGTAGACCCCCACAACTGTATCACCCATACCACCCTGCCCTTTAATTCTTACCCACAGACTTTCAACTTGCCCCTCATCAGCCCCTGCACAAAACTCGATACATTCTAGCTGCTCTCTCACATAAAGAGCAACTCCACCACCTCGCTTCACCGACCGATCTTTCCTAAAAAGCACATAGCCATCCATGGCCACATTCCAGTCGTGTGAGCTGTCCCACCATGTCTCTGTTATTGCTACCAGATCATAACCCTTAGACCTCACACAGATCTCTAACTCTTCCTGTTTATTCCCCATGCTGCGTGCATTGGTGTACAGGCATTTCAGGAAGCAAGTAGAGCACACTGGTGGGACCAAATCCTCCTTAGACCACCCCCCTTCAGGCCCTGGTATGTTTCTCTTGGGCTCGTCCCTAACAGACCCAGTTTCCTCCCCTTCCCCCTTCACATCTAGTTTAAAGCTCTCTCAATGAGCCCTGCTAAGTCCTGCCCCAAAAGCCTTTTCCCCCTCTGGGACAGGTGCATCCCACCTGCCACCTTCAGGCCGGGTGTCTCGTAGAGCAGCCCGTGGTCAAAAAAACCAAAGCCCTGCCTTTGGCACCAGTCTCGTAGCCATTCATTGATAAGTAAAGTCTTCCTCTTTATCTCTCCACCCATTCTTACAGGAGGTATGGAGGCAAACACGACTTGTGCTCCAGACCCCCTAACTAGCCGTCCCAGGGCCCTGAAGTGTCTCTTCATTGCCTTACATTTCTTGTAATAATTTCGTCACTACCAACCTGAAAAATCAGCAGTGGGTAGTAATCAGATGGATTCACCATACTAGAGAGTTTCCTTTTAACATCTCTAATGCGAGCCCCAGGGAGGCAGCAGACCTCCCTGTGGGATGGGTCTGCTCGACAGATGGGCCCTTCTGTTCCCCTCAGAAGGGAGTCTCCCACCACAATTACCCTCCTTTCCTTCTTAGTTGAAGAAGTCCTAAGTCGTGGAGCTGAGCGACAAGTCCTAGGCGGTTCACTAGACAAATCTGTCACTCCAGCTTCATTTTCCTGTCCCTGAAGTTCCAAGGCCTCATACCTATTCTTCAGGGGCAATTCGGAGGGTGGAGGGAGTTGGGAGGGTTTTTTCTTGCCTCTCCGAGGACGGAACTCCCTCCATTCCTCCATGTCCCTAACGTTCTCTCCTTCTGTCTGAGGACAGGAGGGGAGGGGATCCGTCACTTCTTCTAGCACCTCTTCCTTCTGCCCTTGCTTCGGTGTTTGGCTCCATCAATCTATTTCGCTCTCACATTCTCTGATGATTCTAAGTCTTTCAACCTCCTCTGTCAGTCTAACCACCTGCCTAAGGAGATCATTGATTTGCTCACACCGCACACACGCGGTGCCACTGGCTCCCTCTACTACCAGTGCCAGGCTCAGGCACTCGCTGCAGCCAGAGACCTGCACAGCTGCGTGCCTGCTCAGAACCTCCGTCTGAGTTCCCATATCCTTTTTCAATATGGTTTTAGGGCGTGTTGTCACCATGCTAGAGAAATTTACCGGTGTTCTCTGCTTCCTGCCTGCCCTCGCTCTCCACGTGCGCTCGCGCTCCCCGCCCTCGCGCCACTTCCTGTGATGGCTACCGCCGCTCTCCACTCTGCGCTGACGCGTGCTCTGAGGGAGCTGCCGAGATGGCCGCTTTTAATCCTAGATCCTACACCGTAGATCCTAAATGCTTAAATGTGGACCGTCTATGCTTAACCCCAGACACTACACTCTATACCATAGACCTTTAATCCTAGACTCAAAGCTCTAAACCCTAGACCTTAAGACTATATGCTAAACTATAAGCCTTAACCCTAGACACTGGACCCTTAATCCTAGATACTAAACCCTAGACCCTAGACGCTTATCTGTAATCCTTTAACCCTGGACGCTAAGACCAGATGATAGTACATTAATCCTAGATCCTACACCGTAGTATCTAGGACCTTAGAAGTAGACCGTATATGCTTAACTCGAGACCCTACACTCTATACCATAGATGGTTACTCCTAGACACAAAGCTCTAAACCCTAGACCTTAAGATTATATGCTAAACTATAAAGCCTTAACCCTAGACGTTGGACCCTTAATCCTAGATACTAAATCCTAGACGCTTATCTATAATCCTTTAACCCTGGATGATTTGTCCACACTGTAGTCCATTAATCCCAGATACTAAACCATAGACCCTAGATCCTTAAACGCAGACCATATATGCTTAACCCCAGACGCTACACTCTATACCAGAGACCGGTAATCCTAGATGCAAAGTTCTAAACCCTAGACCTTAAGACTAGATGCTAAACTATAAAGCCTTAACCCTAGATGCTGGACCCTTAATCCTAGATACTAGGCTTAAGACACTTTACGCTATTCTATAATCCTTTAACCCTAGACTCTAAGTCCCGACGGTAGTCCATTAATCCTAGATCCTACACCGTAGACCCTGGATCCTTAAATGTAGACCGTATATGCTTGACCCTAGACCCTACACTCTATACCATAGACCGGTAATCCTAGACGCAAAGCTCTAAAGCCTAAAGACTAAATGCTAAACTATAAGCCTTAACCCTAGACGCTGGACCCTTAATCCTAGATACTAAACCCTAGACGCTTATCTATAATCCTTTAAGTCTAGATGCTAAGTCCAGAAGGTAGTCCATTAATCCCAGATCCTACACCGTAGACCCTAGATCCTTAAACGTAGACCGTATATGATTAACCCCAGATGCTACACTCTATACCATAGACCGTTAATCCTAGACGCAAAGCTCTAAAGCCTAAAGACTAAATGCTAAACTATAAGCCTTAACCCTAGACGCTGGACCCTTAATCCTAGATACTAAACCCTAGACCCTAGACGCTTATCTATAATCCTTTAAGCCTAGACGCTAAGTTCAGACGGTAGTCCATTAATGCTAGATCCTACACCCTAGACACTAGATCCTTAAACGTAGACTGCAGATGATTGACCGCAGACGCTGCACTCTATACCATAGACCGTTAACCCTAGACGCAAAGCTAAAAGCCTAGACGTTAAGACTAGGTGCTACACTATAAAGCCTTAACCCTAGACGCTGGAGCTTAATCCTAGATACTAAACCCTAGACTCTTATCTATAATCCTTTAAGCCTAGACGCTAAGTCCAGACCGTAGTCCATTAATCGTATATACTAAGCCATAGACCCTAGATCGTTAAACGTAGACCATATATGCTTAACCCCAGATGCTACACTCTATACCGTAAACCGTTAATCCTAGACAAAAAAGCTCTAAACCCTAGACCTTAAGACTAGATGCTAAACTATAAAGCCTTAACCCTAGACGCTCAGCCTTAATCGTAGATACTAGACCCTAGACCCTAGACGCTTATCTATAATCCATTTAAGCCGAGAAGCTAAGTCCAGATGATAGTCCATTAATCCTAGATCCTACACCGCAGACCCTAGATCCTTAAACGTAGACCGTATATGCTTGACCCTAGACGGTACACTCTATGCCATACACCGTTAATCCTAGACGCAAAGCTCTAAACCCTAGACCTTAAGACTAGATGCTAAACTATAAGCCTTAACCCTAGACGCTGGAGCCTTAATCCTAGGTACTAAAACCTAGACTCTAGACGCTTATCTATAATTCTTTAAGCCTAGACGCTAAGTCCAGACGGTAGTCCATTAATCCTACATCCTAAACCGTAGCCCCCAGATCCTTAAACGTAGACCGTTGATGCTTAACCCTAGACGGTACACTCTATACCATAGACCGTTAATCCTAGACACAAAGCTCTAAACCCTAAAGACTAGATGCTAAACTGTAAGCCTTAAGCCTAGACTCTGGAGCCTTAATCCGAGATACTAAACCCTAGACCCTAGACGCTTTTCTATAATCCTTTAACCCTAGACGCTAAGTCCAGACGATACTCTATTAATCCTAGATACTAAACCGTTGATTCTAGATCCTTAAACGTAAACCGTATGTGATTACCCCAGATGCTACACTCTATACCATAGACCGTTAATCCTAGACGCAAAGCTAAAAGCCTAGTCCTTAAGACTAGATGCTAAATTATAAAGCCTTAACCCTAGAGGCTGGAGCCTTGATCCTAGACCCTAGATGCTCATCTATAATCCTTTAACCCTAGACGCTAAGTCCAGAGGGTAGTCCATTAATCCTAGATACTAAGTAGAAGACCCTAGATCCTTAAACGTAGACCGCTGATGCTTAACCCTAGACGGTAAACTCTATACAATAGACCGTTAATCCTAGATGCGAAGCTCTAAACCCTAGACTTAAAGACTAGATGCTAAACTATAAAGCCTTAACCCTAGATGCTGGAGCCTTAATCCTTGATGCTAGACCCTAGAGGCTTATCTATAATCCATTTAAGCCTAAATGCTAAGTCCAGACCGTAGTCTATTAATCCTAGATCCTACACCGCAGACCCTAGATCCTTAAACGTAGACCGTATGTGCTTAACCCCAGATGCTACACTCTATACCGTAAACCGTTAATCCTAGACACAAAGCTCTAAACCCTAGACCTTAAGACTAGATGCTAAAGTATAAAGCCTTAACCTTAGACGCTCAGCCTTAATCCTAGATACTAGACCCTAGACCCTTATCTATAATCCATTTAAGCCGAGAAGCTAAGTCCAGATGATAGTCCATTAATCCTAGATCCTACACCGCAGACCCTAGATCCTTAAACGTAGACCGTATATGCTTGACCCTAGACGGTACACTCTATACCATAGACCGTTAATCCTAGACGCGAAACACTAAGCCCTACACCTAATGACTAGATGCTAAACTATAAAGTCTTAACCCTAGATGCTGGAGCCTTAATCCTAGATACTAAACCCTAGACCCTAGACCCTTATCTATAATCCTTTAACCCCAGACACTAAGTCCAGACGGTAGTCCATTAATCCTAGATGCTACATGGTAGACCCTAAATCCTGAAACATAGACCGTAGATGCTTAACCCCAGACGCTACACTCTATACCATAGACCGTTAATCCTAGACACAAAGCTCTAAATCCTAAAGACTAGATGATAAACTATAAGCCTTAAGCCTAGACGCTGGAGCCTTAATCCTAGATACTAAACCCTAGACCCTAGACGCTTTTCTATAATCCTTTAACCCTAGACGCTAAGTCCAGACGATACTCTATTAATCCTAGATACTAAACCGTTGATTCTAGGTCCTTAAATGTAGACCGTATATGCTTAACCCCAGACAGTACTCTCTATACCATAGACGGTTAATCCTAGACGCAAAGCAGTTAAACCTAGACCTTAAGACTAGATGCTAAACTATAAGACTTAACCCTAGACGCTGGAGCCTTAATCCTTCTTACTAAACCCGAGAAGCTTATCTATAATCCTTTAAGCCTAGACGCTAAGTCCAGACGGTAGTCCATTAATCCTAGATACTGAACCGTAGACCCTAGATCCTTAAACGTAGACCGTAGATTCTTAACCCCAAACGCTACACTCTATACCATAGACCGTTAATCCTAGACGCAAAGCTCTAAACCCTAGACCTTAAGACTAGATGCTAAACTATAAAGCCTTAACCCTAGACTCTGGACCCTTAATCCTAGATACTAAATGCTAGATGCTTATCTCTAATCCTTTAAGCCTAGACGCGAAATCCAGAGGGTAGTCCATTAAGCATAGATACTAAACCATTGATTCTAGATCCTTAAACCTAGACTGTATATGATTAACCCCAGACCCTACACTCTATACCATAGACCGTTAATCCTAGACGCAAAGCTCTAAACCCTAGACCTTAAGACTAGGTGCTAAACTATAAAGCCTTAACCCTAGATGCTGGAGCCTTAATCCTACATACTAAACCCTAGAAGCTAGACGCTTATCTATAATCCTTTAAGCCTGGACGCGAAGTCCAGACGGTATTCCATTAATCCTAGATACTAAACCGTAGACCCTAGATCCTTAAACGTAGACCGTAGATGCTTAACCCCAGATGCTACACTGTATAACATAGACTGTTAATCCTAGACGCAAAGCTCTAAACCCTAAAGACTAGATGCTGAATTATAAGCCTTAACCCTAGAAATTGGAGCCTTAATCATAGATACTAAATCCTAGACCCTAGACGATTATCTATAATCCTTTAAGCCTAGACGCTAAATCCAGATGGTAGTCTATTAATCCTAGATACTAAACCGTAGACCCTGGATCCTTAAACTTAGACCGTACATGATTGACCCCAGACGCTACACTCTGTACCATCGACCGTTAATTCTAGAAGCAAAGCTCTAAATCCTAGACCTTGAGACTAGATGCTAAACCTTAAAGCCTTAACCCTATACGCTGGCCCCTTAATCCTAGATACTAAACCCTAGACCCTAGACGCTTATCTATAATCCTTTAACCCTAGACGCTAAGTCCAGACGGTAGTCCATTAATCCTAGATACAAACCCGTAGAACCAAGATCCTACACCATAGACCGTATATGCTGAACCCCAGACGCTACACTCTATACCATAGACCTTTAATCCTAGACGCAAAGCTCTAAACCCTAGACCTTAAGACTAGATGCTAAACTATAAAGCCTTAACCCTAGAAGATGGAGCCTTAATCCTAGATACTAGACCCTAGAGCCTTATCTATAATCCTTTAAGCCTAGACGCTAAGCTCTAAACCCTAGACCTTAAGACTAGATGCTAAACTATAAAGCCTTAACCCTAGAAGATGGAGCCTTAATCCTAGATACTAGACCCTAGAGCCTTATCTATAATCCTTTAAGCCTAGACGCAAAGCTCTAAACCCTAGACCTTAAGACTAGATGCTAAACTATAAAGCCATAACCCTAGATGCTGGAGCCTTAATCCTAGATACTAAACCCTAGACGCTTATCTATAATCCTTTAACCCTAGACGCTAAGTCCAGACGGTTGTCCATTAATCCTAGATACTAAACTGTAGAATCATAGAATCATAGAATCATAGAATCTTAGGGGTTGGAAGGGACCTCGAAAGATCATCTAGTCCAACCCCCCCTGCTAGAGCCGGGTCACCTAGAGCACATCACACAAGAACGCATCCAGGTGGGTTTTGAATGTCTCCAGTGAAGGAGACTCCACAACCTCCCTGGGCAGCCTGTTCCAGTGCTCTGTCACTCTCACAGTAAAAAAAATTTTTCGTATATTCACCTTGAACCTCCTATGCTCCAATTTCCACCCATTACCCCTTGTCCTATCACTGGTCATCACTGAAAAAAGCCTAACTCCATCTCCCTGACACTCACCCCTTACGTATTTGTAAACATTAAGGAGGTCACCCCTCAGTCTCCTTTTCTCCAAGCTAAAGAGACCCAGCTCCCTCAGCCTCTCCTCATAAGGGAGATGTTCTACTCCCTTAATCATCTTTGCAGCTCTGCGCTGGACTCTCTCAAGCAGATCCCTGTCCTTCTCGAACTGAGGGGCCCAGAACTGGACACAATACTCCAGATACGGCCTCACCAATGCAGAAAAAAGAGGTAGGAGAACTTCTCTTGACCTACTAACCACACCCTTTCTAATGCACCCCAGGATGCCGTTGGCCTTCTTGGCCACAAGGGCACATTGCTGGCTCATGGTCATCCTCCTGTCTACCCGGATTCCCAGGTCCCAGCTCTCCAGCAGGTCAGCCCCCAACCTGTACTGGTGCATGGTGTTTTTCTAGACCCTAGATCTTTAAAAGTAGACCGTATATGCTTAACCCAAGACGCTACACTCTATACCATAGACCGTTAATCCTAGACGCAAAACTCTATACCCTAGACCTTAAGATTAGATGCTAAACCATAAGCCTTAACCCTAGACGATGGAGCCTTAATCCTAGATACTAAACGCTAGACCCTAGACGCTTATCTATAATCCTTTAAGCCTAGGCGATACGTCTAGACGATAGTCCATTAATCCTAGACACTAAACCGTAGACACTAGATCCTTAAACGTAGACGGTAGATGCATAACCTGAGTTGTTACACTCTATACCATAGACCGTTAATCCTAGACGCAAAGCTCTACACCCTAAAGACTAGATGCTAAACTATAAGCCTTAACCCTAGACGCTGGAGCCTTAATCCTAGATATTAAATCCTAGATTCTTATCTATAATCCTTTAACCCTAGACGCTAAGTCCAGACACTAGTCCATTAATCCTAGATCCTACACCGTAGACCCTAGATCCTTAAACGTAGACCGTAGATGCTTAACCCCAGAGACTACACTCTATACCACGGACCGTTCATCCTAGAGGCAAAGCTCTAAACCCTAAAAACTAGATGCTAAACTATAATCCTTAACCCTAGACGCTGGAGCCTTAATCCTAGATACTAAACCCTAGACCCTAGAAGCTTATCTATAATTCTTTAAGCATAAATGATAAGTCCAGACACTAGTCCATTAATCCTAGATCCTACACCGTAGACCCTAGATCCTTAAACGTAGACCGTAGATGCTTAACCCCAGACACCACACTCTATACCATAGACCTTTAATCCTAGACGCAAATCTCTACACCCTAAAGACTCGATGCTAAACTATAAGCCTTAACCCTAGACGCTGGAGCCTTAATCCTAGATACTAAACCCTAGACCCTAGATCCTTAAAAGTAGACTGTATATGATTAACCCCGGACGCTACAGGCCATACCGTAGACCGTTAATCCTAGACCCAAATCTCTAAACCCTAAAGACTAGATGCTAAACTATAAGCCACATCCCTAGAGGCTGGAGCTTTAATCCTAGATACTGAACCCTAGATTCTTATCTATAATCCTTTAACCCTAGACGCTAAGTCCAGACAGAAGTCCATTAATCCTAGATACTAAACCGTATACCCTAGATCGTTAAACTTAGACCGTATATGATTAACTCCAGATGCTACACTCCATACCGTAGACCGTTAATCCTTGACGCAAATCTCTAAACCCTTAAGACTAGATGCTAAACTATAAGCCTTAACCCTAGACGCTGGAGCCTTAATCCTAGATACTAAACCCCAGACCCTAGACGCTTATCTATAATCCTTTAACCCTAGACGCTAAGTCCAGACGGTAGTCCATTAATCCTAGATCCTACACCGTAGACCCTAGATCCTTAAACGTAAACCGTAGATGCTTAACCCCAGACCCTACACTCTATACCATAGACCTTTAATCCTAGACTCAAAGCTCTAAACCGTAGACCTTAAGACTAGATCGTAAACTATAAAGCCTTAACCCTAGATGCTGGAGCCTTTATACTAGATACTAAACCCTAGACCCTAGACTCTTATCTAGAATCCTGTAAGACTAGAGGCTAAGCTCTAAATCCTAGACCTTAAGACTGGATGATAAACTATAAGGCCTTAACCCGAGACGCTATAGCCGTAATCCTAGATACTAAACCCTAGACCCTAGACGCTTATCTATCATCCTTTAACCTTAGAAGCTAAGTCCAGACGGTAGTCCATTAAGCCTAGATAATAAACCATAGAACCAAGATCCTACACCGTAGACCCTAGAATCTTAAACGTAGACCTTATATGCTTTACCCCAGATGCTACACTCTATGCCATAAACTGTTAATCCTAGACGCAAAGCTTTAAACCCTAGACCTTAAGACTAGATACTAAACAATAAAGCCTTAACCCTAGACACTGGAGCCTTAATCCTAGGTACTAAACCCTAGACCCTAGACTCTTATCTATAATCCTTTAAGCCTAGACTCTAAATCCAGATGGTAGTCCATTAATCCTAGATACTAAACCGTAGACCCTAGATCCTTAAACGTAGACCGCGCATGCTAAACCCCAGACCCTATACTCTACAGTATACACCGTTAATCCTAGACGCAAAGCTCTAAACCCTAGACCTTAAGACTAGATGGTAAACTATAAAGCCTTAACCCTATAGCCTGGAGCCTTAATCCTAAATAGTAAACCCTAGACCCTAGACACTTATCTGTTATCCTTTAACCCTAAACGCTAAGTCCAGATGGTAGTCCATTAATCCTTGTTCCTACACCGTAGACCCTAGATCCTTAAACGCAGACCGTAGATGCTTAACCCCAGACGATACACACTATACCATAGACCGTTAATTTTAGACGCAAAGCTCTAAACCCTAGACCTTAAGACTAGATCGTAAACTATAAAGCCTTAAGGCTAGACGCTGGAGCCTTAATCCTAGATACTAAACCCTAGACCCTAGAGGCTTATCTATAATCCTTTAACCCTAGAAGCTAAGCCCAGACGGTAGTCTATTAATCCTAGATACTGAACCGTAGACCCTAGATCCTTAAACGTAGACCGTAGATGCTTAACCCTAGACGGTACACTCTATACCATAGACCGTTAATCCTAGATGCAAAGCTCTAAACCCTAGACCTGAACACTAGATGCTAAACTGTAAGCCATAACCCTAGAGGCTGGAGCCTTAATCCTAGATACTAAACCCTAGACGCTCATCTATAATCCTTTAACCCTAGAGGCTAAGTCCAGACGGTAGTCCATTAATCCTAGATACTAAACCGTAGACCCTAGATCCTTAAACGTAGACCGTATATGATTAACGCCAGACGCTACTCTCCATACCATAGACCGTTAATCCTAGATGCAAATCTCTAAACCCTAAAGACTACATGTTAAACTATAAGCCTTAACCCTAAAGGCTGGAGCCTTAATCCTAGATACTAAACTCTAGATGCTTATCTATAATCCTTTAACCCTAGAAGCTAAGTCCAGACAGTAGTCTATTAATCCTAGATACTAAAGCATAGACCCTAGATCCTTAAACGTAGAGGGTAGATGCTTAATCCCAGACGCTACACTCTATACCATAGACCGTTAATCCTAGATGCAAAGCTCTAGACCCTAGACCTTAAGTTTAGATGCTAAACGATAAGCCTTAACCCTAGACGCTGGAGCCTTAATCCTAGACCCTAGAGGCTTATCTATAATCCTTTAACCCTAGAAGCTAAGCCCAGACGGTAGTCTATTAATCCTAGATACTGAACCGTAGACCCTAGATCCTTAAACGTAGACCGTAGATGCTTAACCCTAGACGGTACACTCTATACCATAGACCGTTAATCCTAGACGCAAAGCTGAAAGCCTAGACCTTAAGACTAGACGCTAAACTATAAAGCCTTAACCCTAGACGCTGGAGACTTAATCCTATATACTAAACCCTAGACCCTAGACGCTTATTTATAATCCTTTAAGTCTAGATGCTAAATCCAGACGGTAGTCCATTAATCCTAGATCCTAAACCGTAGACCCTAGATCCTTAAACGTAGACTGTATATGACTAACCCCAGACTCTACACTCAATACCATAGACCGTTAATCCTAGATGCAAAGCTCTAAACCCTAAAGACTAGATGCTAAACTCTAAGCCTTAACCCTAGACGCTGGAGCCTTAATCCTACATACTAAACCCTAGACCCTAGACGCTTATCTTTAATTCTTTTAAGCCTAGACGCTAAGTCCAGATGGTAGTCCTTTAATGCTAGATCCTAAACCGTAGACCCTAGATCCTTAAACGTAGAGCGTAGATGCTTAACCCCAGACGCTACACTCTATACCATAGACCGTTAATCCTAGACGCAAAGCTCTAAACCCTAGACCTTAAGACTAGATGCTAAACTATAAAGCCTTAAGCCTAAGTGCTGGAGCCTTAATCCTAGATAGTAGACCCTAGACGCTTGTCTATAATCCTTTAAGCTTAGATGCTAAGTCCAGACGGTAGACCATTAATCCTAGATCCTACACCGTAGACCCTACATCCTTAAATGTAGACCGTAGATGATTGACCCCAGACGCTACACTCTATGCCATAGACCGTTAATCCTAGACGCAAAGCTCTAAACCCTAGACCTTAAGACTAGATGCTAAACTATAAATCCTTAACCCTAGAGGCTGGAGCCTTAATCCTACATACTAAACCCTAGACCCTAGAAGCTTATCTATCATTCTTTATCCGTAGACGCAAAGTCCACACGGTACTCCATTAATCCTAGATCCTACACCGTAGACCCTAGATCCTTAAACGTAGACCGTAGATGATTGACCCCAGACGCTACACTCTATACCATAGACCGTTAATTCTAGACGCAAAGCTCTAAATCCTTAAAACTAGATGCTAAACTGTAAGCCTTAACCCTATACGCTGGAGCCTTAATCCTAGATACTAAACCCTAATCCCTAGATGCTTATCTATAACCCTTTAAGCTTAGACGCAAAGTCCAGATGTTAGTCCATTAATCCTAGATCCTACACCGTAGACCCTAAATCCTTAAACGTAGACCGGACATGCTTAATCCCAGACTCTACACTCTATACCATAGACCGTTAATCCTAGACGCAAAGCTCTAAATCCTAGACCTTAAGACTAGATGCTGGAGCCTTAATCCTAGATACTAGACCCTAGACCCTAGACGCTTGTCTATAACCCTTTAAGCTTATACGCTAAGTCCAGACGGTAGTCCATTAACCCTAGATGCTACACCGTAGGTCCTAGATCCTTAAACGTAGAGCGTAGATGCTTAACCCCAGACCCTACACTCTATACCATAGCCCGTTAATCCTAGACGCAAAGCTGAAAGCCTAGACCTTAAGACTAGATGCTAAACTGTAAAGACTTAACCCTAGAAGCTGGAAATTAATCCTAGATACTAAACCCTAGACCCTAGACGCTTATGTATAATCCTTTAAGCCTAGACGCGAAGTCCAGACGGTAGTCCATTAATCCTAGATCCTAAACCGTAGACCCTAGATCCTTAAACGTAGACCGTATATGATTAACCCCAGACGCTACACTCTATACCATAGACCGCTAATCATAGACGCAAAGCTCTAAACCCTAGACCTTAAGACTAGATGCTAAACTATGAAGCCTTAACCCTAGACGCTGGAGCCTTAATCCCATATACTATACCCTAGACCCTAGACGCTTATTTATAATCCTTTAAGTCTAGATGCTAAATCCAGATGGTAGACCATTAATCCTAGATCCTACACCGTAGACCCTAAATCAATAAACGGGACCGTATATGCTTAACCCTATAAGCTTATGTATAATCCTTTAACCCTAGAATCTAAGTCCAGAGAGTAGTCCTTTAATCCTAGATACTAAACCGTAGACCCTAGATCCTTAAATGTAGACCGCATATGCTTAACCCCAGACGCTACCCTCTATACCACAAACCGTTAATCCTAGACGCAAAGATCTAAACCCTAGACCTTAAATCTACATGCCAACCTATAAAACCTTAACCCTAGACACTGGAGCCTTAATCCTAGATACTAGACACTAGACGCTTATCTTTAATCCATTTAAGCCTAGATGCTAAGTGCAGACGGTAGTCCATTAATCCTAGATCCTACACCATAGATCCTAAATCCTTAAACGTAGACCGTATATGCTTAAGCCCAGACGCTACATGCTATACCATAGACCGTTAATCCTAGACGCAAAGCTCTAAACCCTAGACCTTAAGATTATATGATAAACTATAAAGCCTTAACCCTAGATGCTGGACCCTTAATCCTAGATACTACACCCTAGACGCTAAGTCCAGACGGTATTCCACTAATCCTAGATACTAAACCGCAGACCCTAGATCCTTAAACGTAGACCGTATATGCTTAACCCAGGACGCTACACTCTATACCATAGACCGTTAATCCTAGACACAAATCTCTAAACCCTAGACCTTAAGACTAGATGCTAAACTATAAAGCCTGTACCCTAGATGCTGGTGCCTTAATCCTAGATACTAAATCCTAGACGCTTATCTATAATCCTTTAAGCCTGGATGATTTGTCCACACTGTAGTCCATTAATCCTAGATACTAAACCATAGACCCTAGATCCTTAAACATAGACCGTATATGATTAACCCCAGACGCTACACTCTATACCATAGACCGTTAATCCTTGACGCAAAGCTCTAAAGCCTAAAGACTAGATGCTAAACTATACGCCTTAACCCTAGACGCTGAAGCCTTAATCCTACATACTAAACCCTAGACCCTAGACGCTTATCTATAATTCTTTCAAGCCTAGACGCTAAGTCCAGAAGGTAGTCCATTAAACCTAGATTCTAAACCGCAGACCCTAGATCCTTAAACGTTTACCGTATATGATTAACCCCAGACGCTACACTCTATACCATAGACCGTTAATCCTAGATGCAAAGCTCTAAACCCTAGACTTAAAGAGTAGATGCTAAACTGTAAGCCTTAACCCTAGACGCTGGAGCCTTAATCCTAGATACTAAACCCTAGACCCTAGACGCTTATCTATAATCCTTTAAGCCTAGACGCTAAGTCCAGACCGTAGTCCATTAATCCTAGATACTAAACCGTAGACCCTAGATTGTTAAACGTAGACCATATATGCATAACCCCAGACACTATACTCTATACCATAGAATGTTAATCCTAGACTCAAAGCTCTAACCCCTAGACCTTAAGACTAGATGCTAAAGTATAAAGCCTTAACCCTAGATGCTTGAGCCTTAATCCTAGATACTAAACCCTAGACTCTAGACGCTTATGTATAATCGTTTAACCCTAGACTCTAAGTCCAGATGATAGTCCATTAATCCTAGATCCTACACCCTAGACCCTAGATCCTTAAACGTGGACTGCAGATGATTGACCGCAGACGCTGCACTCTATACCATAGACCGTTAATTCTAGACGCAAAGCTCTAAATCCTAAAGACTAAATGCTAAACTATAAGCCTTAACCCTAGACGCTGGACCCTTAATCCTAGATACTAGACCCTAGACGCTTATCAATAATCCTTTAAGCCTAGACGCTAAGTCCAGATGGTAGTACATTAATCCTAGATCCATAACTGTAGACCCTAGATCCTTAAATGTAGACCTTAGATGCTTAACCCAAGACGCTACACTCTATACCATAGACCGTTAATCCTAGGCGCAAAGCTCTAAATCCTAGACCTTAAGACTAGATGCTGGAGCCTTAATCATAGATACTAGACCCTAGACCCTAGACACTTGTCTATAATCCTTTAAGCTTATACGCTAAGTCTAGACGGTAGTCCATTAACCCTAGATGCTACTCCGTAGGTCCTAGATCCTTAAACGTAGACCATAGATGCTTAACCCCAGATGCTACACTCTAAACCATAGAACATAAATCCTAGATGCAAAGCTCTAAACCCTAGACCTATAAGACTAGATGCTAAACTATAAAGCCTTAACCCTAGACGCTGGACCCTTAATCCTAGACACTAAACCCTAGACGCTTATCTATAATCCTTTAACCCTAGATGCTAAGTCTAGACGGGAGTCCATTAATCCTAGATCCTATAACATAGACCCTAGATCCTTAAACGTAGACTGTAGATGCTTAACCCCAGACGCTACACTCTATACCATAGACCGTTAATCCTAGACGCAAAGCTCTAAACCCTAGACCTTAAGACTAGATGCTAAACTATAAAGATTTAACCCTAGACGCTGGAGCCTTAATTCTAGATACTAAACCCTAGACCCTAGAAGCTTATCTATCATTCTTTATCCATAGACGCGAAGTCCAGACGGTAGTCCATTAATCCTAGATCCTACACCGTAGACCCTAGATCCTTAAACGTAGACCGTAGATGATTGACCCCAGACGCTACTCTCTATACCATAGACCGTTACTCCTAGAAGCAAAGCTCTAAACCCTAAAGACTAGATGCTGAACTCTAAGCCTTAACCCTAGAAATTGGAGCCTTAATCATAGATACTAAATCCTAGACCCTAGACTCCTATCTATAATCCTGTAACCCTAGTCGCTAAGTCCAGACAGTAGACCATTAATCCTAGACCCTACACCATAGACCCTAGATCCTTAAACGTAGACCGTATATGCTTAACCCCAGACGCTACACTCTATACCATAGACCGTTAATCCTAGACGCAAAGCTAAAAGCCTAGACCTTAAGACTAGATGCTAAACTATAAAACCTTAACCCTAGATGCTGGAGCCTTAATCCTAGACCCTAGATGCTTATCTATAATCCTTTAAGCCTAGACGCTAAGTCCAGACGGTAGTCCATTAATCCTAGATACTAAACCGTAGAGCTTGATCATAGAATCATAGAATCATAGGGGTTGGAAGGGACCTCGAAAAATCATCTAGTCCACCCCCCCCGCCAGAGCAGGGTCACCTAGAGTGCATCACACAGGTAGGCGTCCAGGCGGGTTTTGAATGTCTCCAGAGATGGAGTCTCCACAACCTCTCTGGGCTGCCTGTTCCAGTGCTCTGTCACTGGCACAGTAAAAAAAAATTTTCTGATATTCACCTTAAACCTGCTATGCTCCAATTTGCATCCATTACTCCTTGTCCTATCACTGGTCATCACTGAAAAAAGCTTAACTCCGTCTTCTTGACACTCACCCTTTACGTATTTGTAAACATTGATGAGGTCACCCCTCAGTCTTCTTTTCTCCAAACTAAAGAGTCCCAGCTCCCTCAGCCTTTCCTCATAAGGGAGATGTTTCACTCCCTTAATCATCTTTGTGGCTCTGCGCTGGACTCTTTCAAGCAGTTCCCTGTCCTTGAACTGAGGGGCCCAGAACTGGACACAATACTCCAGATGCGGCCTCACCAATGCAGAATAGAGGGGGAGGAGAACCTCTCTTGACCTACTAACCACACCCTTTCTAATACACCCCAGGATGCCCTTGGCCTTCTTAGCCACAAGGGCACATTGCTGGCTCATGGTCATCCTCCTGTCTACCAGGACCCCCAGATCCCTTTCACCTACACTGCTCTCCAGCAGGTCAGCCCCCAACCTGTACTGGTGCATGACATTTTTCTTCCCCAAATGCAAAACTCTACACTTGCCCTTGTTAAACTTCATCAGGTTTTTCCCCGCCCAAGTCTCCAGCCTGTCTAAGTCTCTCTGAATGGCAGCACAGCCTTCTGGTGTGTCAGCCACTCCTCCCAGCTTGGTGTCATCAGCAAACTTGCTGAGGGTACATTCTGTACCCTCATCCAGGTCGTCGATGAAGATGTTGAACAACACCGGTCCCAGTACCGACCCCTGAGGGACTCCACTAGTCACAGGCCTCCAACTAGATTTTGCCCCATTGACTACAACTCTCTGACTTCTTCCTTTCAACCAGTTCTTGATCCACCTCACTGCCTGATCATCAAACCCATACTTGATCAACTTATCTACAAGGATGCTGTGGGAGACGGTGTCAAATGCTTTACTGAAATCAAGATAGACCACATCCACCGCTCTACCATCATCTTTCCACCTAGTAATTTCCTCATCGAAGGCTATGAGGTTAGTCAAACATGACTTACCCTTGGTAAAACCATGTTGACTGCTCTTGATGACCCCCATCTCCTTGATATGTCTAGAGATAGTGCCAAGGACAAGTTGTTCCATCACCTTTCCAGGGATGGAGGTGAGGCTGACCGGTCTATAGTTACCCGGGTCCTCCTTCTTGCCCTTCTTGTAGACTGGAGTGACATTTGCTATCCTCTAGTCCTCAGGCACCTCTCCTGTTACCCAAGACTTACCGAAGATGATGGAGAGTGGACTGGCAATGACCTCCGCCAGCTCCCTCAGCACCCTTGGATGCATTTCATCCGGACCCATCGATGTATGGATGTCCAGATTACGCAACTGATCCCTAACCCAATCCTCATCTACCTGGGCAAACTCCTCCTTTATCTTGACTTCTACTGGGGCTATATGAAACTGGGGCTCATGGGGAAAGCCTGCAGGAGTAAAGACAGAGGCAAAGAAGGCATTCAGCACCTCTGCCTTCTTTAAATCCTCTGTCACCAGGGCACCCACCTCATTCAGCAGTGGGCCTATATTGCCTCTGGTATTAGTTTTGTTGGCTATGTATTTGAAAAAGCCCTTTCTATTGTCCTTAACCCGACTTGCAAGGTTAAGTTCCAAGGAGGCCTTAGCTTTCCTAGTTGCCTCCCTACATTCTCTGACAACAGTCCTATATTCCTCCCAAGTAACCAGCCCCTCCTTCCATGATCTATAGATTTTCCTTTTCCATTTGAGTTTGCCCAGCAGTTCCTTTTTTAACCACGCTGGTCTCCTAGCTCCCTTACTAGATTTTTTACCCATTGGGGGACACTGATCCTGTGCTTGCAAGAAGTGGTCTTTGAATGTTGTCCAGATATCTTGAGCCCCTTTACCTTCTAGCACTCTGTCCCATGGGACTTCCCTTAACAATTGATTGAGGAGGCCAAAGTTTGCTCTGTGGAAGTCCATGGTTCTGGTCCTGCTGGGTATTCTGTTCCTCCCACACAGAATCCTGAACTCCACCATCTCGTGGTCACTGCAGCCAAGGCTGCCATTGACCACCACTGCTTCAACAAGGCCCTCCTTGTTGGTGAGCACAAGATCCAGCAGCGCTCGTCTTCTAGTCGGCTTGTCCACCATTTGCATTAAGAAGTTGTCATCAATGCACTGGAGGAACCTCCTAGACCATGAAAGGCTGGCTGTGTAAGTCTTCCAGCAGATATCGGGGTAGTTAAAATCTCCCATGAGGACCAAGGACTGTAATTGTGAGGCTGCTTTCAGCTGCCTGTAGAAAGCCTCATCAACTTCCTCATCTTGATCAGGAGGTCTGTAGTAGACCCCCACAACTGTATCACCCATACCACCCTGCCCTTTAATTCTTACCCACAGACTTTCAACTTGCCCCTCATCAGCCCCTGCACAAAACTCGATACATTCTAGCTGCTCTCTCACATAAAGAGCAACTCCACCACCTCGCTTCACCGACCGATCTTTCCTAAAAAGCACATAGCCATCCATGGCCACATTCCAGTCGTGTGAGCTGTCCCACCATGTCTCTGTTATTGCTACCAGATCATAACCCTTAGACCGCACACAGATCTCTAACTCTTCCTGTTTATTCCCCATGCTGCGTGCATTGGTGTACAGGCATTTCAGGAAGCAAGTAGAGCACACTGGTGGGACCAAATCCTCCTTAGACCACCCCCCTTCAGGCCCTGGTATGTTTCTCTTGGGCTCGTCCCTAACAGACCCAGTTTTCTCCCCTTCCCCCTTCACATCTAGTTTAAAGCTCTCTCAATGAGCCCTGCTAAGTCCTGCCCCAAAAGCCTTTTCCCCCTCTGGGACAGGTGCATCCCACCTGCCACCATCAGGCCGGGTGTCTCGTAGAGCAGCCCGTGGTCAAAAAAACCAAAGCCCTGCCTTTGGCACCAGTCTCGTAGCCATTCATTGATAAGTAAACTCTTCCTCTTTATCTCTCCACCCATTCTTACAGGAGGTATGGAGGCAAACACGACTTGTGCTCCAGACCCCCTAACTAGCCGTCCCAGGGCCCTGAAGTCTCTCTTCATTGCCCTTACATTTCTTGTAATAATTTCGTCACTACCAACCTGAAAAATCAGCAGTGGGTAGTAATCAGATGGATTCACCATAATAGAGAGTTTCCTTTTAACATCTCTAATGCGAGCCCCAGGGAGGCAGCAGACCTCCCTGTGGGATGGGTCTGCTCGACAGATGGGCCCTTCTGTTCCCCTCAGAAGGGAGTCTCCCACCACAATTACCCTCCTTTCCTTCTTAGTTGAAGAAGTCCTAAGTCGTGGAGCTGAGCGACAAGTCCTAGGCGGTTCACTAGACAGATCTGTCTCTCCAGCTTCATTTTCCTGTCCCTGAACTTCCAAGGCCTCATACCTATTCTTCAGGGGCAATTCGGAGGGTGGAGGGAGTTGGGAGGGTTTTTTCTTGCCTCTCCGAGGACGGACCTCCCTCCATTCCTCCATGTCCCTAAGGTTCTCTCCTTCTGTCTCAGGACAGGAGGGGAGGGGATCCGTCACTTCTTCTAGAACCTCTTCCTTCTGCCCTTGCTTCAGTGTTTGGCTCCATCAATCTATTTCGCTCTCACATTCTCTGATGATTCTAAGTCTTTCAACCTCCTCTGTCAGTCTAACCACCTGCCTAAGGAGATCATTGATTTGCTCACACCGCACACACGCGGTGCCACTGGCTCCCTCTACTACCAGTGCCAGACTCAGGCACTCGCTGCAGCCAGAGACCTGCACAGCTGCGTGCCTGCTCAGAACCTCCGTCTGAGTTCCCATATCCTTTTTCAATATGGTTTTAGGGCGTGTTGTCACCATGCTAGAGAAATTTACCGGTGTTCTCTGCTTCCTGCCTGCCCTCGCTCTCGGCGTGCGCTCGCGCTCCCCACCCTCGCGCCACTTCCTGTGATGGCTACCGCCGCTCTCCGCTTTGCGCTGCCACGTGCTCTGAGGGAGCTGCCGAGATGGCCGCTTTTAAACCTTGCTGCCGTTCTCAGCCACGCCCCCTGCCACGACAGCCTTCCTGTTCCTCTCAGGATTCCGGCTCAGACTCGGGTCTCCTAGCTCTGCTCCGGCTTCACCGTCTCCGGGAAGCACGGCCCCTTCTCTAATCCTCAGTAATTAAAGGAGCAGCTCTCACCGGTGCCACTCCCAATCCCGCTCTGCACTGCCGCGTGCTCTGAGGGAGCTGCCGAGATGACGGCTTTTAATCCTAGATCCTACACCATAGATCCTAAATGCTTAAACGTGGACCGTCTATGCTTAACTCCAGACGCTACATGCTATACCATAGACCTTTAATCCTAGACACAAAGCTCTAAACCCTAGACCTAAAGACTAGATGCTAAACTAGAAAGCCTTAACCCTGGACGCTGGACCCTTACTCCTAGATACTAAACCCTAGACGCTAAGTCCAGACAGTAGTCCATTAATCCTAGATCCTACACCATAGACCGAAGATCCTTAAACGTAGACCGTATATGCTTAACCCCAGACGCTACACTCTATACCATAGACCCTTAATCCTAGACCCAAAGCTCTAAACCCTAGACCTTAGAACTAGATGCTAAACTATAAATCCTTAACCCTAGATGCTGGAGCCTTAATCCTAGATACGAAACCCTAGACCCTAGAAGCTTTTCTATAATCCTTTAACCCTAGACGCTAAGTCCAGACGGTAGTGCATTATTCCTAGATACTGAACCGTAGACCCTAGATCCTTAAACGTAGACCGTATATGCTTAACCCCAGACGCTACACTCTATACCATAGACCGTTAATCCTAGACGCAAAGCTCTAAACCCTAGACCTTAAGACTAGGTGCTAAACTATAAAGCCTTAACCCTAGATGCTGGAGCCTTAATCCTACATACTAAACCCTAGACGCTAGACGCTTATCTATAACCCTTTAAGCCTGGACGCGAAGTCCAGACGGTATTCCATTAATCCTAGATACTAAACCGTAGACCCTAGATCCTTAAACGTAGACCGTAGATGCTTAACCCCAGATGCTACACTCTATTCCATAGACCGTTAATCCTAGAGGCAAAGCTCTAAACCCTAAAGACTAGATGCTAAACTCTAAGCCTTAAGCCTAGACGCTGGAGCCTTGATCCTAGACCCTAGATGATTATCTATAATCCTTTAACCCTAGACGCTAAGTCCAGAGGGTAGTCCATTAATCCTAGATCCTAAACCGTAGATCCTAGATCCTTAAACGTAGACCGTATATGATTAACCCCAGATGCTACACTCTATAACATAGACTGTTAAGCCTAGACGCAAAGCTCTAAACCCTAAAGACTAGATGCTGAATTATAAGCCTTAACCCTAGAAATTGGAGCCTTAATCATAGATAGTAAATCCTAGAGCCTAGATGCTTATCTATAATCCTTTAAGCCTAGACGCTAAGTCCAGAGGGTAGTCCATTAATCCTAGATCCTACACAGTAGACCCTAGATCCTTAAATGTAAACCTTATATGATTAACCCCAGACTCTACACTCTATACCATACACCGTTAATCCTAGACGCAAAGCTCTACACCCTACAGACTCGATGCTAAACTCTAAGCCTTAAGCCTAGACGCTGGAGCCTTAATCCTACATACTAAATCCTAGACCCTAGATGCTTATCTATAATCCTTTAACCCTAGACCCTAAATCCAGACTGTAGTCCATTAATCCTAGATACTAAACCGTAAAGCTTGATCATAGAATCATAGAATCATAGGGGTTGGAAGGGACCTCGAAAAATCATCTAGTCCAACCCCCCCGCCAGGGCAGGGTCACCTAGAGAGCATCACACAGGTAGGCGTCCAGGCGGGTTTTGAATGTCTCCAGAGATGGAGTCTCCACAACCTCTCTGGGCTGCCTGTTCCAGTGCTCTGTCACTGGCACAGTAAAAAAAAATTTTCTGATATTCACCTTAAACCTGCTATGCTCCAATTTGTATCCATTACTCCTTGTCCTATCACTGGTCATCACTGAAAAAAGCTTAACTCCGTCTTCTTGACACTCACCCTTTACGTATTTGTAAACATTGATGAGGTCACCCCTCAGTCTCCTTTTCTCCAAACTAAAGAGACCCAGCTCCCTCAGCCTTTCCTCATAAGGGAGATGTTTCACTCCCTTAATCATTTTTGTGGCTCTGCGCTGGACTCTTTCAAGCAGTTCCCTGTCCTTCTTGAACTGAGGGGCCCAGAACTGGACACAATACTCCAGATGCGGCCTCACCAATGCAGAATAGAGGGGGAGGAGAACCTCTCTTGACCTACTAACCACACCCTTTCTAATACACCCCAGGATGCCATTGGCCTTCTTAGCCACAAGGGCACATTGCTGGCTCATGGTCATCCTCCTGTCTACCAGGACCCCCAGATCCCTTTCACCTACACTGCTCTCCAGCAGGTCAGCCCCCAACCTGTACTGGTGCATGACATTTTTCTTCCCCAAATGCAAAACTCTACACTTGCCCTTGTTAAACTTCATCAGGTTTTTCCCCGCCCAAGTCTCCAGCCTGTCTAAGTCTCTCTGAATGGCAGCACAGCCTTCTGGTGTGTCAGCCACTCCTCCCAGCTTGGTGTCATCAGCAAACTTGCTGAGGGTACATTCTGTACCCTCATCCAGGTCGTCGATGAAGATGTTGAACAACACCGGTCCCAGTACCGACCCCTGAGGGACTCCACTAGTCACAGGCCTCCAACTAGATTTTGCCCCATTGACTACAACTCTCTGACTTCTTCCTTTCAACCAGTTCTTGATCCACCTCACTGCCTGATCATCAAACCCATACTTGATCAACTTATCTACAAGGATGCTGTGGGAGACGGTGTCAAATGCTTTACTGAAATCAAGATAGACCACATCCACCGCTCTACCATCATCTTTCCACCTAGTAATTTCCTCATCGAAGGCTATGAGGTTAGTCAAACATGACTTACCCTTGGTAAAACCATGTTGACTGCTCTTGATGACCCCCATCTCCTTGATATGTCTAGAGATAGTGCCAAGGACAAGTTGTTCCATCACCTTTCCAGGGATGGAGGTGAGGCTGACCGGTCTATAGTTACCCGGGTCCTCCTTCTTGCCCTTCTTGTAGACTGGAGTGACATTTGCTATCCTCCAGTCCTCAGGCACCTCTCCTGTTACCCAAGACTTACCGAAGATGATGGAGAGTGGACTGGCAATGACCTCCGCCAGCTCCCTCAGCACCCTTGGATGCATTTCATCCGGACCCATCGATGTATGGATGTCCAGATTACGCAACTGATCCCTAACCCAATCCTCATCTACCTGGGCAAACTCCTCCTTTATCTTGACTTCTACTGAGGCTATATGAAACTGGGGCTCATGGGGAAAGCCTGCAGGAGTAAAGACAGAGGCAAAGAAGGCATTCAGCACCTCTGCCTTCTTTAAATCCTCTGTCACCAGGGCACCCATCTCATTCAGCAGTGGGCCTATATTGCCTCTGGTATTAGTTTTGTTGGCTATGTATTTGAAAAAGCCCTTTCTATTGTCCTTAACCCGACTTGCAAGGTTAAGTTCCAAGGAGGCCTTAGCTTTCCTAGTTGCCTCCCTACATTCTCTGACAACAGTCCTATATTCCTCCCAAGTAACCAGCCATGATCTATAGATTTTCCTTTTCCATTTGAGTTTGCCCAGCAGTTCCTTTTTTAACCACGCTGGTCTCCTAGCTCCCTTACTAGATTTTCTACCCATTGGGGGACACTGATCCTGTGCTTGCAAGAAGTGGTCTTTGAATGTTGTCCAGATATCTTGAGCCCCTTTACCTTCTAGCACTCTGTCCCATGGGACTTCCCTTAACAATTGATTGAGGAGGCCAAAGTTTGCTCTGTGGAAGTCCATGGTTCTGGTCCTGCTGGGTATTCTGTTCCTCCCACACAGAATCCTGAACTCCACCATCTCGTGGTCACTGCAGCCAAGGCTGCCATTGACCACCACTGCTTCAACAAGGCCCTCCTTGTTGGTGAGCACAAGATCCAGCAGCGCTCGTCTTCTAGTCGGCTTGTCCACCATTTGCATTAAGAAGTTGTCATCAATGCACTGGAGGAACCTCCTAGACCATGAAAGGCTGGCTGTGTAAGTCTTCCAGCAGATATCGGGGTAGTTAAAATCTCCCATGAGGACCAAGGACTGTAATTGTGAGGCTGCTTTCAGCTGCCTGTAGAAAGCCTCATCAACTTCCTCATCTTGATCAGGAGGTCTGTAGTAGACCCCCACAACTGTATCACCCATACCACCCTGCCCTTTAATTCTTACCCACAGACTTTCAACTTGCCCCTCATCAGCCCCTGCACAAAACTCGATACATTCTAGCTGCTCTCTCACATAAAGAGCAACTCCACCACCTCGCTTCACTGACCGATCTTTCCTAAAAAGCACATAGCCATCCATGGCCACATTCCAGTCGTGTGAGCTGTCCCACCATGTCTCTGTTATTGCTACCAGATCATAACCCTTAGACCGCACACAGATCTCTAACTCTTCCTGTTTATTCCCCATGCTGCGTGCACTGGTGTACAGGCATTTCAGGAAGCAAGTAGAGCACACTGGTGGGACCAAATCCTCCTTAGACCACCCCCCTTCAGGCCCTGGTATGTTTCTCTTGGGCTCGTCCCTAACAGACCCAGTTTTCTCCCCTTCCCCCTTCACATCTAGTTTAAAGCTCTCTCAATGAGCCCTGCTAAGTCCTGCCCCAAAAGCCTTTTCCCCCTCTGGGACAGGTGCATCCCACCTGCCACCATCAGGCCGGGTGTCTCGTAGAGCAGCCCGTGGTCAAAAAAACCAAAGCCCTGCCTTTGGCACCAGTCTCGTAGCCATTCATTGATAAGTAAACTCTTCCTCTTTATCTCTCCACCCATTCTTACAGGAGGTATGGAGGCAAACACGACTTGTGCTCCAGACCCCCTAACTAGCCGTCCCAGGGCCCTGAAGTCTCTCTTCATTGCCCTTACATTTCTTGTAATAATTTTGTCACTACCAACCTGAAAAATCAGCAGTGGGTAGTAATCAGATGGATTCACCATACTAGAGAGTTTCCTTTTAACATCTCTAATGCGAGCCCCAGGGAGGCAGCAGACCTCCCTGTGGGATGGGTCTGCTCGACAGATGGGCCTAAACCCTAGACCTTAAGACTAGATGCTAAACTATAAAGCCTTAACCCTAGAAACCGGAGCCTTAATCCTAGATACTAAATGCTAGATGGTTATCTATAATCCTTTAAGCCTAAATGCTAAGTCCAGACCGTAGTCCATTAATCCTAGATACTAAACCATAGACCCTAGATCCTTAAACGTAGACCGTATATGCTTAACCCCAGATGCTACACTCTATACCATAAACCGTTAATCCTAGACACAAAGCTCTAAACCCTAGACCTTAAGACTAGATGCTAAACTATAAAGCCTTAACCTTAGACGCTCAGCCTTAATCCTAGATACTAGACCCTAGACCCTAGACGCTTATCTATAATCCATTTAAGCCGAGAAGCTAAGTCCAGATGATAGTCCATTAATCCTAGATCCTACACCGCAGACCCCAGATCCTTAAACGTAGACCGTATATGATTAACCCCAGACGCTACACTCTATACCATAGACAGTTAATCCTAGACGTAAAGCTCTAAAGCCTAAAGTCTAGATTCTATACAATAAGCCTTAACCCTAGACGCTGGACTCTTAATCCTAGATACTAAACCCTAGAACCTAGACGCTTATCTATAATCCTTTAAGCCTAGACGCTAAGTCCAGACGGTAGTCCATTAATCCTAGATCCTAAACCGTAGATCCTAGATCCTTAAACGTAGACCGTATATGATTAACCCCAGATGCTACACTCTATACCATAGACCGTTAATCCTAGACGCAAAACTCTATACCCTAGACCTTAAGATTAGATGCTAAACCATAAGCCTTAACCTAGACGCTGGAGCCTTAATCCTAGATACTAAACGCTAGACCCTAGACGCTTCTCTATAATCCTTTAAGCCTAGACGATACGTCTAGACGATAGTCCATTAATCCTTGACACTAAACCGTAGACACTAGATCCTTAAACGTAGACGGTAGATGCATAACTCGAGTTGTTACACTCTATACCATAGACCGTTAATCCTAGACGCAAAGCTCTACACCCTAAAGACTAGATGCTAAACTATAAGCCTTAACCCTAGACGCTGGAGCCTTAATCCTAGATATTAAATCCTAGATTCTTATCTCTAATCCTTTAACCCTAGACGCTAAGTCCAGACGGTAGTCCATTAATCCTAGATCCTACACCGTAGACCCTAGATCCTTAAACGTAGACCGTAGATGCTTAACCTCAGACACTACACTCTATACCACGGACCGTTCATCCTAGAGGCAAAGCTCTAAACCCTAAAAACTAGATGCTAAACTATAATCCTTAACCCTAGACGCTGGAGCCTTAATCCTAGATACTAAACCCTAGACCCTAGAAGCTTATCTATAATCCTTTAAGCATAAACGATAAGTACAGACGGTAGTCCATTAATCCTAGATACAAAACCCTAGACCCTAGATCCTTAAAAGTAGACTGCATATGATTAACCCCGGACGCTACACGCCATACCATAGACCGTTAAACCTAGACGCAAATCTCTAAACCCTAAAGACTAGATGCTAAACTATAAACCACATCCCTAGAGGCTGGAGCCTTAATCCTAGATACTGAACCCTAGATTCTTAGCTATAATCCTTTAACCCTAGACGCAAAGTCCAGACAGTAGTCCATTAATCCTAGATACTACACCGTAGACCCTAGATCGTTAAATGTAGACCGTATATTATTAACGCCAGACGCTACACTCTATACCATAGATGGTAAATTCCAGACTCAAATCTCTAAACCCTAAAGACTAGATGCTAAACTATAAGCCTTAACCCTAGACGCTGGAGCCTTAATCCTAGATACTAAACCCCCGACCCTAGACGCTTATCTATAATCCTTTAACCCTAGAGGCTAAGTCCAGACAGTAGTCCATTAATTCTAGATCCTACACTCTAGACCCTAGATCCTTAAACGTAGACCATAAATGATTAACCCCGGACGCTACACTCTATACCATAGATGGTAAATTCCAGACGCAAATCTCTAAACCCTAAAGACTAGATGCTAAACTATAAGCCTTAACCCTATTGGCTGGAGCCTTAACCCTAGATACTATACCCCAGACCATAGACGCTTATCTATAATCCTTTAACCCTAGACGCTAAGTCCAGACGGAAGTCCATTAATCCTAGATACTAAAGCATAGACCCTAGATCCTTAAACGTAGACCGTATATGCTTAACCCCAGATGCTACACTCTATACCATAGACCGTTAATCCTAGACGCAAATCTCTAAACCCTAGACCTTAAGACTAGATGCTAAACTATATAGCCTTAACCCTAGGCGCTGGACCCTTAATCGTAGATACTAAACCCTAGCCCCTAGACACTTATCTATAATCATTTAACCCTAGACGCTAAGTCCAGACGGTAGTCCATTAATCCTAGATACTAAACTAGAGACCCTAGATCCTTAAACGTAGACCGTATATGCTTAACCCCAGACGCTGCACTCTGTACCATAGACCGTTAATCCTAGACGCAAAGCTCTAAACCCTAGACCTTAAGACTAGATGCTAAACTATAAAGCCTTAACCCTAGACGCTGGACCCTTAATCGTAGATAATGAACCCTAGACGCTTATCTATAATCCTTTCACCCTAGATGCTAAGTCCAGACGGTAGTCCATTAATCCTAGATACTAAACTAGAGACCCTAGGTCCTTAAACGTAGACCGTAGATGCTTAACCCCAGATGCTACACTCTATACCATTGACGGTTAAGCCTAGACGCAAAGCTCTAAACCCTAGACCTTAAGCCTAGATGCTAAACTATAAACCCTTACCCTAGACGCTGGAGCCTTAATCCTAGATACTAAACCCTAGACCCTAGAAGCTTATCTATAATCCTTTAACCCTAGAAGCTAAGACCAGATGGTAGTCCATTAATCCTGAATACCGAACCATAGACCCTAGATCCTTAAACGTAGACTGCATATGCTTAACCCCAGATGCTACACTCTATACCGTAGACGGTTAATCCTAGACGCAAAACTCTAAAACCTAGACCAGAAGACTAGATGGTAAACTGTAAAGCCTATACCCTAGATGCTGGACCCTTAATCGTATATAATAAACCCTAGACGCTTGTCTATAATCCTTTCACCCTAGATGCGAAGTCCAGACGGTAGTCCATTAATCCTATATACTAAACCAGAGACCCTAGATCCGGAAACGTAGACCGTATATGCTTAACCCCAGATGCTACACTCTGTACCATAGACCGTTAATCCTAGACGCAAAACTCTAAACCCTAGACCAGAAGACTAGATTGTAAACTGTAAAGCCTTAACCCTAGATGCTGGACCCTCAATCCTAGACCCTAGACGCTTATCTATAATCCTTTAACCCTAGACGCTAAGTCCAGAGTGTAGTCCATTAATCCTAGATCCTACACCATAGACCCTAGATCCAGAAACGTAGACGGTATATGCTTAACCCCAGACGCTACACTCTATACCATAGACCGTTAATCCTTGACGCAAAGCTCTACATCCTAAAGACTAGATGCTAAACTATAAGCCTTAACCCTAGACGCTGGACCCTTAATCTTAGATACTAAACCCTAGACCCTAGACGATTAACTGTAATCCTTTAAGCCTGGACGCTAAGAGCAGACGATAGTCCATTAATCCTAGATCCTACACCGTAGTCAGTAGATCCTTAAAAGCAGACCGTAGATGCTTAACCCCAGATGCTACACTCTATACCATAGACGGTTAAGCCTAGACGCAAAGCTCTAAACCCTAGACCTTAAGACTAGATACTAAACTATAAAGCCTTAACACTAGACGCTGGACCCTTAATCCTAGATTCTAGACCCTAGATGCTTATCTGTAATGCTTTAATCCTAGATGTGAAGTCCAGACGGTAGTCCATTAATCCTAGATGCTATACCATAGACCCTAGATGCAGAAACGTAGACCGTATATGCTTGACCCCAGACGCTACACTCTATACCATAGACGATTAAGCCTAGACGCAATGCTCTAAACCCTAGACCTTAAGACTAGATGCTAAACTGTAAAGCCTTAACCCTAGGAGCTGGATCCTTAATCTTAGATACTAAATCCTAGACGCTTATCTATAATCCTTTAAGCCTAGACGCTAAGTCCAGACGGTAGTCCATTAATCCTAGATCCTACACCATAGACACTAGATCCTGAAACGTAGACGGTATATGCTTAACCCCAGATGCTACACTCTATACCATAGACGCTTAAGCCTAAACGCAAAGCTCTAAACCCTAGACCTTCAGACTAGATGCTAAACTATAAAGCCTTAGCCCTAGACGTTGGACCCTTAATCCTAGATACTAAACCCTAGACGCTAAGTCCAGATAGTATTCCGCTAATCCTAGATACTAAACCGTAGACCCTAGATCCTTAAACATAGACCGTATATGCTTAACCCCAGACACTGCACTCTGTACCATAGACCGTTAAACCTAGATGCAAAACTCTAAACCCTAGACCAGAAGACTAGATGGTAATCTGTAAAGCCTTAACCCTAGATGCTGGACCCTCAGTCCTAGACCCTAGACAATAGACGCTTATCTATAATCCTTTCACCCTAGATGCGAAGTCCAGACGGTAGTCCATTAATCCTAGATACTGAACCATAGACCCTAGATCCTTAAACGTAGACCGTATATGCTTAACCCCAGACTCTGCACTCTGTACCATAGACCGTTAATCCTAGACGCAAAGCTCTAAACCCTAGACCTTAAGACTAGATGCTAAACTATAAAGCCTTTACCCTAGACGGTGGAGCCTTAATCCTAGATACTAGACCCTAGACCCTAGACGATTATCTGTAATCTTTTAAGCCTGGACGCTAAGTGCAGATGATAGTCCATTAATCCTAGATCCTACACCATAGACCCTCGACCCAGAAACGTA
>NC_067311.1:1514087-1578701 GCF_020740795.1 Apus apus | reverse complement strand
GGGTCTAACGGTTTAGTTATCTAGCGAAGTTCATGGTCTACCGTCCTGGACTTAGCGTTTAGGCATAAAGGATTTGGTAGATAAGCGTCTAGGGTCCTAGAAGGGTTCAGTATCTAGGATTTAAGGCTCCAGCGTCTAGGGTAAGGTTATAGTTCTACCATCTAGTCTTTAGGGTTTAGAGATTTGCGTCTAGGATTAACGGTCCTACGGTAAAGAGTGTAGCGTCCTGGGTTAAAGCATATGCCGTCTACATTTAAGGATCTAGGGCTTCCCCCTATGGTTTAGTATCTAACGATTAATGGACCTACCGTCTGGAGCTTAGCGTTCTAGGCTTAAAGGATTATAGATAAGCATTCTAGGGTCCTACGGTTTAGTATCTAGGATTAATGGACTACCGCCTGGACTTAGAGTCTAGGATAAAGGATTATAGATAAGCGTCTAGGGTCTAGGGTCTAGTATCTAGGATTAACGGTCCAGCTTCTATGGTTAAGACTTTATAGTTTAGCATCTAGTCTTAAGGTCTAGGGTTTAGAGCTTAGCGTCTAGGATTAAAGGTCTATGGTATATAGTGTAGCATCTGGGGTTAAGCATATAAGGTCTACGTTTAAGGATCTAGGGTCTACTGTTTAGTATCTAGGATTAATGGACTACCATCTGGATTTAGCGTTCAGGCATAATGAATTATAGATAAGCCTCTAGGGTCTAGGGTTTACTATCTAGGATTAAGGCTTCAGCATCTAGGGTTAAGGCTTTATAGTTCAGCATCTAGTCTTAAGGTCTGTGGTTTAGAGCTTAGCGGCTAGGCTTAAAGGATTATAGATAAGCGTCTAGGGTCTAGTATCTACGATTAAGGCTCCAGCGTCTAGTGTTAAGGCTTATAGTTTAGCATTTAGTCTTTAGGGTTTAGAGCTTTGCGTCAAGGATTAACGGTCTATGGTATAGAGTGTAGCGTCTGGGGTTAATCATATACGGTCTACATTTAAGGATCTAGAGTCTATTGTGTAGGATCTAGGATTAACAGACTACCGTCTGGACTTAGCGTCTAGGGTTAAAGGATTATAGATAAGCGTCTAGGGTCTAGGGTTTAGTATCTAGGATTAAGGCTCCAGCGTCTAGGGTTAAGACTATAGTTCAGCATCTAGTCTTAAGGTCTAGTGCTCAGAGCTTAGCGTCTAGGATTAACGGTCTATGGTATAGAGTGTAGCGTCTGGGGTTTAGCATCTACGGTCTACGTTTAAGGATCTAGGGTCTACGGTGTAGGATCTAGGATTAATGGACTACCGTCTGGACTTAGCGTGTAGGCTTAAAGGATTATAGATAAGCGTCTAGGGTCTAGTATCTAGGATTAAGGCTCCAGCGTCTTGGGCTAAGGCTTTATAGTTTATCATCTAGTCTTAAGATCTAGGGTTTAGAGCTTTGCGTCTAGGATTAACGGTCTATGGTATAGGGTGTAGCGTCTGGGGCTAAACATATACGGTCTACGTTTAAGGATCTAGGGTCTAGGGTTTAGTATCTAGGATTAATGGACTACCGTCTGGACTTAGCGTCTAGGCTTAAGGGATTATAGATAAGCATCTAGGGTTTAATATGTAGGATTAAGGCTCCAACGTCTACGGTTAAGGCTCATAGTTTAGCATCTTGTCTTTAGGGTTTAGAGCTATGCATCTAGGATTAACGGTCTATGGTATAGAGTGTAGCGTCTGGGATTAAGTATATACAATCTACGTTTAAGGATCTAGGGTTTACGGTGTAGGATCTAGGATTATGGACTACCATCTGGACTTAGCGTCTAGGGTTAAGGGATTATAGAAAAGCGTCTAGGGACTAGTATCTAGGAGTAAGGGTCCAGCGTCTAGGGCTAAGGCTTTATAGTTTAGCTTCTTGTCTTAATGTCTAGAGTTTAGAGCTTTGCGTCTAGGATTAACCGTCTATGGTATAGAGTGTAGCGTCTGGGGTTAAGCATATACGGTCTACGTTTAAGGATCTAGGGTCTAGAGTTTAGTATCTAGGATTATTGGACTACCTTCTGGACTTAGCGTCTAGGGTTAAAAGATTATAGATAAGGTCTAGGGTCTAGGGTTAGTATCTAGGATTAAGGCTCCAGCGTCTAGGGTTAAGGCTTTATAGTTAGCATCTAGTCTTAAGGTCTAGGGTTTAGAGCTTTGCGTCTAGGATTAACGGTCTATGGTATAGAGTGTAGCGTCTGGGGTTAATCATATACGGTCTACGTTTAAGGATCTAGGGTCTACGGTGTAGGATCTAGGATTAATGGACTACCGTCTGGACTTAGCGTCTAGGGTTAAAGGATTATACGTAAGCATCTAGGGTCTAGGGTCTAGTATCTAGGATTAAGGGTCCAGCCTCTAGGTTTAAGGCTTTATAGTTTAGCATCTAGTCTTAAGGTCTAGGGTTTAGAGCTTTGCGTCTAGGATTAACCGTCTATGGTATAGAGTGTAGCATCTGGGGTTAAGCATATAAGGTCTACGTTTAAGGATCTAGGGTCTACGGTTTAGTATCTAGGATTAATGGACTACCATCTTGCCTTAGCTTCTAGGTTTAAAGGATTATAGATAAGGTCTAGGGTTGGTAAGTAGGATTAAGGGTTTTCCAGTTGTCTAGGGTTAAGGTTTTATAGTTTAGCATCTAGTCTTAAACGTCTAGGGTTTAAGAGACTTTGCGTCTAGGATTTACGGTTTTTTCATATGGTATAGAGTGTAGCCTCTGGGGTCAATCATCTACAGTTCTACGTTTAAGGATACTAGGGACCTACGGTGTAGGATCTAGGTTTAATGGACGACGTCTGGAACTTAGCGTCTAGGCTTAAAGGTTTATAGATAAGCGGCTGGGGTCTAGGGTTTAGTATCTCGGATTAATGGGCCTCCAGCGTATAGGGTTAAGGCTTTACAGTTTAGCATCTAGTCTTAAGGTCTAGGGTTAGAGCTTTTGCGTCAGGATTAACGGTCTATGGTATAGAGTGTAGGTCTGGGGTTAAGCATATACGGTCTACGTTTAAGGATCTAGGGTCTACGGTTTAGTATCTAGGATTAATGGACTACTGTGTGGACTTAGCGTCTAGGCTTAAAGGATTATAGATAAGCGTCTAGGGTCTAGTATCTAGGATTAAGGCTCCAGCGTCTAGGGTTAAGGCTTTATAGTTTAGCATCTAGTCTTAAGGTCTAGGGTTTAGAGCTTTGCGTCTAGGATTAACGGTCTATGGTATAGAGTGTAGCGTCTGGGGTTAAGCATATACGGTCTACGTTTAAGGATCTAGGGTCTACGGTTTATTATCTAGGATTAATGGACTACCGTCTGGACTTAGCGTCTAGGGTTAAAGGATTATAGATAAGCCTTTGGTCTCTAGGGTTTAGTATCTAGGATTAAGGCTCCAGCGTCTAGGGTTAAGGCTTTATAGTTTAGCATCTAGTCTTAAGGTCTAGGGTTTAGAGCTTTGCGTCTAGGATTAACGGTCTATGGTATAGAGTGTAGCGTCTGGGGTCAAGCATATACGGTCTACGTTTAAGGATCTAGGGTCTATGGTTTAGTATCTAGGATTAATGGACTACCGTCTGGACTTAGCATCTAGGGTTAAAGGATTATAGATAAGCGTCTAGGGTTTAGTATCTAGGATTAAGGCTCCAGCCTCTAGGGTTAAGGCTTTATAGTTTAGCATCTAGTCTTAAGGTCTAGGGTTTACAGCTTTGCGTCTAGGATTAACGGTCTATGGTATAGAGTGTAGTGTCTGGGGTTAAGCATCTACGGTCTACGTCTAAGGATCTGGGGTCTACAGTTTAGGATGTAGGATTAATGGAGTACCGTCTGGACTTAGCGTCTAGGCTTAAAGGATTATAGATAAGCGTCTAGGTTCTAGGGTTTAGTATCTAGGATTAAGAGTCCAGCGTCTAGGGTTAAGGCTTATAGTATAGAATCTAGACTTTAGGCTTTAGAGCTTTGCGTCTAGGATTAACGGTCTATGGTATAGAGTGTAGCGTCTGGGGTTAATCATATACGGTCTACGTTTAAGGATCTACGGTCTAGGGTGTAGGATCTAGGATTAATGGACTATCGTCTGGACTTAGCATCTAGGGAAAAAGGACTATAGATAAGCATCTAGGTTTCAGTATCTAGGATTAAGGCTCCAGCGTCTAGGGTTAAGGCTTTATAGTTTAGCATCTAGTCTTAAGGTCTAGGGTTTAGAGCTTTGCGTCTAGGATTAACGGTCTATGGTATAGAGTGTAGCGTCTGGGGTTAAGCATATACGGTCTACGTTTAAGGATCTAGGGTCTATGGTTTCGTATCTAGGATTAATGGACTACCGTCTGGACTTAGCGTCTAGGGTTAAAGGATTATAGATAAGCGTCTAGGGTTTAGTATCTAGGATTAAGGCTCCAGCGTCTAGGGTTAAGGCTTTATAGTTTAGCATCTAGTCTTAAGGTCTAGGGTTTAGAGCTTTGCGTCTAGGATTAACGGTCTATGGTATAGAGTGTAGCGTCTGGGGTTAAGCATATACGGTCTACGTTTAAGGATCTAGGGTCTACGGTGTAGTATCTAGGATTAATGGACTACCCTCTGGAATTAGCGTCGAGGGTTAAAGGATTATAGATAAGCATCTAGGGTCTAGGATTAAGGCTCCAGCATCTAGGGTTAAGGTTTCATAGCTTAGCATCTAGTCTTAAGGTCTAGGCTTTTAGCTTTGAGTCTAGGATTAACGGTCTATGGTATAGAGTGTAGCATCTGGAGTAATCACATACGGTTTACGTTTAAGGATCTAGGGTCTGCGGTGTAGGATCTAGGATTAATGGACTATCATGTGGACTTAGCGTCTAGGGTTAAAGGATTATAGATAAGCATCTAGGGTCTAGGATTTACTATCTATGATTAAGGCTCCAATTTCTAGGGTTAAGGCTTATAATTCAGCATCTAGTCTTTAGGGTTTAGAACTTTGCGTCTAGGATTAACAGTCTATGTTATAGAGTGTAGCATCTGGGGTTAATCATATACGGTCTACGTTTAAGGATCTAGGGTCTACGGATTAGGATCTAGGATTAATGGACTACCCTCTGGACTTAGCGTCTAGGGTTAAAGGATTATAGATAAGCGTCTAGGGTCTAGGGTTTATTATCTAGATTAAGGGTCCAGCGTCTAGGGGTAAGGCTTTATTGTTATAGCATCTAGTCTTAAGGTCTAGGGTTTATGAGCTTTGCGTCTAGGATTAACGGTCTATGGTATAGAGTTGTAGTGTCTGGGGTTAATCATTTCCGGTCTACGTTTAAGGATCTATGGTCTATGCTTTTGTATCTAGCATTAATGGACTACCGTCTGGATTAGCTTCTAGGGTTTAAAGGATTAAAGTAAGCTGTCTAGGGTTTATTATCTAGGATTAAGGCTCCAGGCCATCTAGGGTTAAGTCTTTATAGTTTAGCATCTAGTCTTAAGGTCTAGGGTTTAGAGCTTTGGAGTCTAGATTAACGGTCTATGGTATAGAGTGTAGCATCTTGGGGTTAAGCATATCTACGGTCTACGTTTAAGATCTAGGGTCTATGATTTAGTATCTATGCTTAATGGACTACCGTCTGGACTTAGCGTCTAGGCTTAAAGGATTATAGATAAGCATCTAGCATTTAGTATCTAGGATTAAGGCTCCAGCGTCTAGGGTTAAGGCTTTATAGTTTAGCATCTAGTCTTAAGGTCTAGGGTTTAGAGCTTTGCGTCTAGGATTAACGGTCTATGGTATAGAGTGTAGCGTCTGGGGTTAAGCATCTACGGTCTACGTTTAAGGATCTAGGGTCTATGGTTTAGGATCTAGGATTAATGGACTACCGTCTGGACTTAGCATCTAGGGTTAAAGGATTATAGATAAGCGTCTAGGGTTTAGTATCTAGGATTAAGGCTCCAGCGTCTAGGGTTAAGGCTTTATAGTTTAGCATCTAGTCTTAAGGTCTAGGGTTTAGAGCTTTGCGTCTAGGATTAACTGTCTATGGTATAGAGTGTAGCGTCTGGGTTAAGCATATACGGTCTACGTTTAAGGATCTAGGACCTACGGTGTAGTATCTAGGATTAATGGACTACCGTCTAGACTTAGCGTATAAGCTTAAAGGATTATAGACAAGTGTCTAGGGTCTAGGGTCTAGTTTCTATGATTAAGGCTCCAGCATCTAGTCTTAAGGTCTAGGATTTAGAGCTTTGCGCCTAGGATTAACGGTCTATGGTATAGAGTGTAGCGTCTTGGGTTAAGCATCTACGGTCTACGTTTAAGGATCTAGGGTCTACAGTTATGAATCTAGGATTAATGTACTACTGTCTGGACTTAGCGTCTAGGCTTTAAGGATTATTGATAAGCGTCTAGGGTCTAGTATCTAGGATTAAGGGTCCAGCGTCTAGGCTTAAGGCTTATAGTTTAGCATTTAGTCTTTAGGATTTAGAGCTTTGCGTCTAGAATTAACGGTCTATGGTATAGAGTGCAGCGTCTGCGGTCAATCATCTGCAGTCTACGTTTAAGGATCTAGGGTCTAGGGTGTAGGATCTAGCATTAATGGACTACCGTCTGAACTTAGCGTCTGGGCTTAAAGGATTATAGATAAGCGTCTAGGGTCTAGGGTTTAGTATCTAGGATTAAGGGTCCAGTGTCTAGGGTTAAGGCTTTATAGTTTAGCATCTAGTCTTAAGGTCTAGGGTTTAGAGCTTTGCGTCTAGGATAAACGGTCTATGGTATAGAGTGTAGCGTCTGGGGTTAAGCATATACGGTCTACATTTAAGGATCTAGGGTCTAAGGTGTAGGATCTAGGATTAATGGACTACCGTCTGGACTTAGCGTCTAGGCTTAAAGGATTATAGATAAGCGTCTAGGGTTTAGTATCTAGGATTAAGGGTCCAGCGTCTAGGGTTAAGGCTTTATAGTTTAGCATCTAGTCTTAGGTCTAGGGTTTAGAGCTTTGCGTCTAGGATTAACGGTCTATGGTATAGAGTGTAGCGTCTGGGGTTAAGCATATACGGTCTACGTTTAAGGATCTAGGGTCTACGGTTTAGTATCTAGGATTAATGGACTACTGTGTGGACTTAGCGTCTAGGGTTAAAGGATTATAGATAAGCGTCTAGGGTTTAGTATCTAGGATTAAGGGTCCAGTGTCTAGGGTTAAGGCTTATAGTTTAGCATTAGTCTTAAGGTCTAGGGTTTAGAGCTTTGCGTCTAGGATTAACGGTCTATGGTATAGAGTGTAGCGTCTGGGGTTAATCATTTACGGTCTACGTTTAAGGATCTAGGGTCTACGGTGTAGGATCTAGGATTAATGGACTACCGTGTGGACTTAGCGTCTCGGGTTAAAGGATTATGGATTAACATCTAGGGTCTAGGGTTTAGTTTCTAGGATTAAGGCTCCAGGCTATAGGGTTAAGGCTTTATAGTTTACCATCTAGTCTTAAGGTCTACGGTTTAGAGCTTTGCGTCTTGGTTTAACGGTCTATGGTATAGAATCTAGCTTCTGCGGTTCAGCATATACGGCTCACGTTTAAGGATCTAGGGTCTACGGTTTAGTATCTAGAATTTATGGACTACCGTCTGGACTTAGCATCTAGGGTTAAAGGATTATAGATAAGCATCTAGGGTTTATTATCTAGGATTAAGGCTCCAGCATCTAGGGTTAAGGCTTTGTAATTTATCATCTAGTCTTTAGGGTTTTGAGCTTTGCGTCTAGGATTAACGGTCTATGGTATACAGTGCAGCGTCTGGGGTTAAGCATATACGATCTCCGTTTAAGGATCACGGGTCTACGGTTTAGTATCTAGGATTAATGGACTAACATCTGGACTTAGCGTCTAGGGTTAAAGGTTCTGTCAATATACCACAACAGAATCACAAGAGCAGCTTCAAAGAGCAGAATGCCCTCGGCTACATACCACATGTACAATTGCAGGTTTGGAAAAAGATCCAGTAGATTCATTGCAGTAAGTGTCTGTTCAGTTTTCAATCCGTCAGGACACTCAGCAGAATTATTGCTCAGTGCTATCTGAGGGATTCCTCCCATCAGAGATGGAATTTTGCACACTCCCAGTTGATGAAAATGTGTAATCTGGGCTTAAAATCGAGCCCCACGTTGGGCGCCAATTAATCGTTGTCACCGTTTGACTCAGGTCTGACAACAATGCTCTCGATCCCCTCCCCCCCCCACCCAGGTAGGGAAGGAGAGAGAGAAAAAGAGAGAGACTTGGCTGGATTGAAAACTAAACTACACAGCTTTAATTAAAACACTAATGAATCATACCAGAAAATATATACAATTATATACAGATATATTCAGATATGGGCAAAAGTCCCTCGCCTCCCCCCACCCCCAGCAACTCCCACAGCACTCCCCTGAACTGGGAAGAGTCCCGAGGAATCCCGGAGCTGCTGCTGGAGAAAGCAGAGAGTTATGAGGGTCAGGAGAGCTCGAGCCTAAGGGTCGACGGTGATGGATGAACAGAGTCCTCCCCGGACGCCAGCCATGGAAGGAAGAGAAGGCGAGAAGAAGCAGGAAACTGTCTTCTATGATCTCTGACCTTCCTTTGAGCTTACGTAGATATATGGAATGGAATATCTTTGGCCAATTTTGCTGTCTAACTCAGCCTCCCACGGGGGGGGGTCAGAGAACTCCCCATAGTGTCTGAGCCGGCGGAGTGAAGGTGTAACCTTGAAACCTCAGTAGTTAGAAAAACATTCCACTGTCTTATCAGCCTAGCAGAACACACAGTTGCTAGTTAAAAGAAAGCTTACTGAAGGAAAAAAAAATCAGTGAAAAGAAAAATTGGCTTAATCCTGGCTCAAACCAGGACAGCTTTATAGTTTAGCATCGAGTCTTAAGGTCTAGGGTGTAGAGCTTTGCGTCTACGATTAAGGGTCTATGGTATAGAGTGTAGTGTCTGGGGTTAAGCATCTACAGTCTACTTTTAAGGATATAGGGACTATGGTGTAGGATCTAGGATTAATGGACTACCGTCTGGACTTAGCGTCTAGGGTTAAAGGATTATAGATAAGCGTCTAAGGTCTAGGGTTTAGTATCTAGGATTAAGGGTCCAGCGTCTAGGGTTAAGACTTTATAGTTTAGCATCTTGTCTTAGGTCTATAGCTTAGAGCTTTGCGTCTAGGATTAACGGTCTATGGCATAGTGTGTAGCGTCTGGGGTTCAGCATATACGGTCTGCTTTTAAGGATCTAGGGTCTCTGGTTTAGGATCTAGGATTAATGGACTACCGTCTGGATTTAGCATCTAGGGTTAAAGGATTATAGATAAGCGTCTAGGGTCTAGTATCTAGGATTAAGGGTCCAGCGTCTAGGGTTAAGGCTTTATAGTTTAGCATCTACTCTTAAGGTCTAGGGTTAGAGCTTTGCATCTAGGCTTAACCGTCTATGGTATAGAGTGTAGCGTCTGGGGTCAAGCATATACGGTCTACGTTTCTCGATCTGGGGGCTATGGTTTAGTATATAGGATTAATGGACTATCGTCTGGACTTAGCGTCCACGCTTAAATGATTACAGATAAGCGTCTAGGGTTTAGTATCTAGGATTAAGGGTCCAGCGTCTAGGATTAAGGCTTTATAGTTTAGCATCTAGTCTTAAGGTCTAGGGTTTAGAGCTTTGCGTCTAGGATTAACGGTCTATGGTATAGAGTGTAGCCACTGGGGTTGAGCATATACGGTCTACGTTTAAGGATCTAGGGTCTATGGTTCAGTATCTAGGATTAATGGACTACCGTCTGAACTTAGCGTCTAGGCTTAAAGGATTACAGATAAGTGTCTAGGGTCTAGTATCTAGGATTAAGGGTCCAGCGTCTAGGGTTAAGGCTTTATAGTTTAGCATCTAGTCTTAAGGTCTAGGGTTTAGAGCTTTGCGTCTAGGATTAACGGTCTATGGTATAGAGTGTAGCGTCTGGGGTCAAGCATATACGGTCTACTTTTAAGGATCTAGGGTCTATGGTGTAGTATCTAGGATTAATGGACTACCGTCTGGATTTAGCGTCTAGGGTTAAAGGATTATAGATAAGCGTCTAGGGTCTAGGGTTTAGTATCTAGGATTAAGGCTCCAGCGTCTAGGGTTAAGGCTTTATAGTTTAGCATCTAGTCTTAAGGTCTAGGGTGTAGAGCTTTGCGTCTAGGATTAACGGTCTATGGTATAGTGTGTAGCGACTGGGGTTGAGCATATACGGTCTACGTTTAAGGATCTAGGGTCTATGGTTTAGTATCTAGGATTAATGGACTACCGTCTGGACTTCGCATCAAGGGTTAAAGGATTACAGATAAGTGTCTAGGGTCTAGTATCTAGGATTAAGGGTCCAGCGTCTAGGGTTAAGGCTTTATAGTTTAGCCTCTAGTCTTAAGGTCTAGGGTTTAGAGCTTTGCGTCTAGGATTAACCATCTATGGTACAGAGTGTAGCATTGGGTGTTAAGCATGTACGGTCTACGTTTAAGAATCTAGGGTCTACGGAGTAGGATCTAGGATTAATGAAATACCGTCTGGACTTAGCGTCTATGGCTAAAGGATTATAGATAAGAGTATAGGGTTTAGTATCTAGGATTAAGGGCCCAGCGTCTAGGGTTAAGCCTTATAGTTTAGCATCTAGTCTTTAGGATGTAGAGCTTTGCGTCTAGGATTAACGGTCTATGGTATAGTGTGTAGCGACTAGGGTTGAGTATATACGGTCTGCGTTTAAGGATCTAGGGTCTATGGTTTAGTATCTAGGATTAATGGACTATTGCCTGGAGTTAGCGTCCAGGCTTAAAGGATACAGATAAGGGTCTAGAGTTTAGTATCTAGGATTAAGGGTGAAGCGTCTATGGTTAAGGCTTTATATTTTAGCATCCAGTCTTAAGGTCTAGGGTTTAGAGCTTTGTGTCTAGGATTAAGGGTCTATGGTATAGAGTGTAGCGTCTGGGGTTAATCATCTACGGTCTACGTTTAAGGATCTAGGGTCTACGGTGTAGGATCTAGGATTAATGGACTACCGTCTGGATTTAGCATGTAGGCTTAAATGGATTAGAGATAAGCATCTAGGGTCTAGGATCTAGTATGTACGATTAAGGGTCCAGCCTCTAGGGTTAAGGCTTTATAGTTTAGCATCTAGTCTTAAGGTCCAGGGTTTACAGCTTTGCCTCTAGGATTAACGGTCTATAGTATAGAGTGTAACGTCTGAGGTTAAGCATATACGGTCTACGTTTACGGATCTAGGGTATATGGTTTAGTATCTAGGATTAATGGACTACCGTCTGGTCTTCGCGTCCAGGCTTAAAGGATTATAGATAAGCGTCTAGCGTCTAGGGTTTAGTATGTAGGATTAAGGCTCCAGCGTCTAGGTTTAAGGCTTTATAGTTTAGCATCTAGTCTTAAGGTCTAGGGTTTAGAGCTTTGCGTCTAGGATTAACGGTTTATGGTATTGAGTGTAGCGTCTGGGGTTAAGCATATACGGTATACGTTTACGGATCTAGGGTCTATGGTTTAGCATCTAGGATTAATGGACTACCATCTGGACTTAGCGTCTAGGGTTAAAGGATTATAGGTAAGCCTCTAGGGACTAGGGTTTAGTATCTAGGATTAAGGGTCCAGCGTCTAGGGTTAAGGCTTATAGTTTAGCATCTAGTCTTTAGGATGTAGAGCTTTGCGTCTAGGATTAACGGTCTATGGTATAGTGTGTAGCGACTGGGGTTGAGCATATACGGTCTACGTTTAAGGATCTAGGGTCTATGGTTTAGTATCTAGGATTAATGGACTACCGTCTGGACTTCGCATCAAGGGTTAAAGGATTACAGATAAGCGTCTAGGATCTAGTATCTAGGATTAAGGCTCCAGCGTCTAGGGTTAAGGCTTTATAGTTTAGCATCTAGTCTTAAGGTCTAGGGTTTAGAGCTTTGCGTCTAGGATTAAAGGTCTATGGTATAGCATGTAGCGTCTGGGGTTAAGCATAGACGGTCCACGTTTAAGCATTTAGGATCTACGGTGTAGGATCTAGGATTAAAAGCGGCCATCTCGGCAGCTCCGTCAGAGCACGCGGCAGCGCAGAGCGGAGAGTGGCAACGGCACCAGTGAGAGCTGCTCCTTTAATTACTGAGGATTAGAGAAGGGGCCGGGCTTCCCGGAGACGGCAAAGCCGGAGCAGAGCTAGGAGACCCGAGTCTGAGCCGGAATCCTGAGAGGAACAGGAAGGCTGACGTGGCAGGGGGTGTGGCTGAGAACGGCGGCAAGGTTTAAAAGCGGCCATCTCGGCAGCTCCCTCAGAGCACGCGGCAGCGCAGAGCGGAGAGCGGCGGTAGCCATCACAGGAAGTGGCGCGAGGGCGGGGAGCGCGAGCGCACGCGGAGAGCGAGGGCAGGCAGGAAGCAGAGAACACCGGTAAATTTCTCTAGCATGGTGACAACACGCCCTAAAACCATATTGAAAAAGGATATGGGAACTCAGACGGAGGTTCTGAGCAGGCACGCAGCTGTGCAGGTCTCTGGCTGCAGCGAGTGCCTGAGCCTGGCACTGGTAGTAGAGGGAGCCAGTGGCACCGCGTGTGTGCGGTGTGAGCAAATCAATGATCTCCTTAGGCAGGTGGTTAGACTGACAGAGGAGGTTGAAAGACTTAGAATCATCAGAGAATGTGAGAGCGAAATAGATTGATGGAGCCAAACACCGAAGCAAGGGCAGAAGGAAGAGGTGCTAGAAGAAGTGACGGATCCCCTCCCCTCCTGTCCTCAGACAGAAGGAGAGAACGTTAGGGATGTGGAGGAATGGAGGGAGGTCCGTCCTCGGAGAGGCAAGAAAAAACCCTCCCAACTCCCTCCACCCTCCGAATTGCCCCTGAAGAATAGGTATGAGGCCTTGGAACTTCAGGGACAGGAAAATGAAGCTGGAGTGACAGATTTGTCTAGTGAACCGCCTAGGACTTGTCGCTCAGCTCCACGACTTAGGACTTCTTCAACTAAGAAGGAAAGGAGGGTAATTGTGGTGGGAGACTCCCTTCTGAGGGGAACAGAAGGGCCCATCTGTCGAGCAGACCCATCCCACAGGGAGGTCTGCTGCCTCCCTGGGGCTCGCATTAGAGATGTTAAAAGGAAACTCTCTAGTATGGTGAATCCATCTGATTACTACCCACTGCTGATTTTTCAGGTTGGTAGTGACGAAATTATTACAAGAAATGTAAGGGCAATGAAGAGAGACTTCAGGGCCCTGGGACGGCTAGTTAGGGGGTCTGGAGCACAAGTCGTGTTTGCCTCCATACCTCCTGTAAGAATGGGTGGAGAGATAAAGAGGAAGAGTTTGCTTATCAATGAATGGCTACGAGACTGGTGCCAAAGGCAGGGCTTTGGTTTTTTTGACCACGGGCTGCTGTACGAGACACCCGGCCTGATGGTGGCAGGTGGGATGCACCTGTCCCAGAGGGGAAAAGGCTTTTGGGGCAGGACTTAGCAGGGCTCATTGAGAGAGCTTTAAACTAGATGTGAAGGGGGAAGGGGAGAAAACTGGGTCTGTTAGGGACGAGCCCAAGAGAAACATACCAGGGCCTGAAGGGGGGTGGTCTAAGGAGGATTTGGTCCCACCAGTGTGCTCTACTTGCTTCCTGAAATGCCTGTACACCAATGCACGCAGCATGGGGAATAAACAGGAAGAGTTAGAGATCTGTGTGAGGTCTAAGGGTTATGATCTGGTAGCAATAACAGAGACATGGTGGGACAGCTCACACGACTGGAATGTGGCCATGGATGGCTATGTGCTTTTTAGGAAAGATCGGTCGGTGAAGCGAGGTGGTGGAGTTGCTCTTTATGTGAGAGAGCAGCTAGAATGTATCGAGTTTTGTGCAGGGGCTGATGAGGGGCAAGTTGAAAGTCTGTGGGTAAGAATTAAAGGGCAGGGTGGTATGGGTGATACAGTTGTGGGGGTCTACTACAGACCTCCTGATCAAGATGAGGAAGTTGATGAGGCTTTCTACAGGCAGCTGAAAGTAGCCTCACAATTACAGTCCTTGGTCCTCATGGGAGATTTTAACTACCCCGATATCTGCTGGAAGACTTACACAGCCAGCCTTTCATGGTCTAGGAGGTTCCTCCAGTGCATTGATGACAACTTCTTAATGCAAATGGTGGACAAGCCGACTAGAAGACGAGCGCTGCTGGATCTTGTGCTCACCAACAAGGAGGGCCTTGTTGAAGCAGTGGTGGTCAATGGCAGCCTTGGCTGCAGTGACCACGAGATGGTGGAGTTCAGGATTCTGTGTGGGAGGAACAGAATACCCAGCAGGACCAGAACCATGGACTTCCACAGAGCAAACTTTGGCCTCCTCAATCAATTGTTAAGGGAAGTCCCATGGGACAGAGTGCTAGAAGGTAAAGGGGCTCAAGATAGCTGGACAACATTCAAGGACCACTTCTTGCAAGCACAGGATCAGTGTCCCCCAATGGGTAGAAAATCTAGTAAGGGAGCTAGGAGACCAGCGTGGTTAAAAAAGGAACTGCTGGGCAAACTCAAATGGAAAAGGAAAATCTATAGATCATGGAAGGAGGGGCTGGTTACTTGGGAGGAATATAGGACTGTTGTCAGAGAATGTAGGGAGGCAACTAGGAAAGCTAAGGCCTCCTTGGAACTTAACCTTGCAAGTCGGGTTAAGGACAATAGAAAGGGCTTTTTCAAATACATAGCCAACAAAACTAATACCAGAGGCAATATAGGCCCACTGCTGAATGAGGTGGGTGCCCTGGTGACAGAGGATTTAAAGAAGGCAGAGGTGCTGAATGCCTTCTTTGCCTCTGTCTTTACTCCTGCAGGCTTTCCCCATGAGCCCCAGTTTCATATAGCCTCAGTAGAAGTCAAGATAAAGGAGGAGTTTGCCCAGGTAGATGAGGATTGGGTTAGGGATCAGTTGCGTAATCTGGACATCCATACATCGATGGGTCCGGATGAAATGCATCCAAGGGTGCTGAGGGAGCTGGCGGAGGTCATTGCCAGTCCACTCTCCATCATCTTCGGTAAGTCTTGGGTAACAGGAGAGGTGCCTGAGGACTGGAGGATAGCAAATGTCACTCCAGTCTACAAGAAGGGCAAGAAGGAGGACCCGCGTAACTATAGACCGGTCAGCCTCACCTCCATCCCTGGAAAGGTGATGGAACAACTTGTCCTTGGCACTATCTCTAGACATATCAAGGAGATGGGGGTCATCAAGAGCAGTCAACATGGTTTTACCAAGGGTAAGTCATGTTTGACTAACCTCATAGCCTTCGATGAGGAAATTACTAGGTGGAAAGATGATGGTAGAGCGGTGGATGTGGTCTATCTTGATTTCAGTAAAGCATTTGACACCGTCTCCCACAGCATCCTTGTAGATAAGTTGATCAAGTATGGGTTTGATGATCAGGCAGTGAGGTGGATCAAGAACTGGTTGAAAGGAAGAAGTCAGAGAGTTGTAGTCAATGGGGCAAAATCTAGTTGGAGGCCTGTGACTAGTGGAGTCCCTCAGGGGTCGGTACTGGGACCGTGTTGGGGGTTTAAGGCATGTAGAGACAATATATAGAAGACTGTAAGGTCATATAAAGGACACATAGTAAATATCTGCTGAGCTAGCACAAGTATTAAACAAAACAGGATGCAGGATGTAGAAGCCGCCAAGAAGGAAAGGATGGGAGATAAAGAAATCAAGCACCAATCAGCCAGACTGAACAAACCAATCATCTCCCTCCAGGGACGCGTGGATGCCGCATGAACAAAGCGGAGCACCCAATTGAAATAAGCGTGAACCCTGCGTGCCTTCATGCACGGAACTAAGTGAGAGCATAAATATTGTATAGCGGAGTCTAATAAACGGAGCTTTTTGCCTACTTACATCGTGTCGGTGTGTTTCGCTCCCCTCCGCCTGGCCGCAGCATTCTGGTGACCCCGACGTGATCGATCAGAAGAGAGGAACCATCCTCGGGCGGACGAGAGAAGGTGGAGAGAATCCCGGCTGCTCAAGAAGCAGGGCTGCGCAAGGACGCAGGAGTACCGTGGCCACGGGGACTTCTGACCGGTGAGTCAGGCAGACCATAGAGTCTGGGGCGGGATGGGCTCCGCTGTATCAGCGATTGAAAAAGCCACAGTAGATGGATTGCTATCCGTGGCAAAGAAGACGGGACAATCGATCCCGCGACATGAGCTAGTAGACTTTTTGCTATGGTGCCGGCGGAAGGGGCTGCTTACCGACACGGGCCAGTTATTTTCCCAGGACAATTGGAAGAAAATAGGACAAGAACTATGGGAAAGCGTGCAAAGCGGGCAAAAAGGCAGTAAACAGTTGTCACGCACGTACCGGACGGTACGCCTTATGATAGAACAAGTACATGCAGATGCAGAAATTGCTGCCGCCCTGCAAGACGCTATTAGTGGGAAAAAACACGATCCTGAAGAGCAGAAAAATCTGCTTGAATGGGAATGGAGATCGGGTACAGATACGGCCCCTCCCTATGATGAGCCCGAACAAGTAGTGGCCGCCCCCGTAAAAAAGAAGGGTGAATTCGATGACGTTATCATCCCTTGGGTTCCACCAACTGTGCCCTCAGCTCCCCCCGAGGACACATCAGCCACTAAAGAACCACAGCCTATGGACATTGATCCTGCTTCTGTTCCCTTACCAGAGGAAGAAGAAAGGGAGGGGTTTACCGATCATTTCCCCTATACAGACCTATTGAAGGAACTAAAACAACAGCGCCAACAGATGGTGGATTTAATGCAAGAAATGCAAACCCTAGATGATCAGGGTAAAAAGGGGAAACGCAAAGAACTGTATGAGAAAGCATCTCAAGCGGTAAAAGAGGGACTTGAAAACATTGAACGGCAGTTAAATAAGAAAGAGGAATACGATTTGGGGGGAAGGGAGGGAATAAAGAATGATATAAGGAAAGGAAAAATATCGCTAAAGGAAGGACGGGAGAAAATTAAGTTATTGTATGGGGCGGCGGGAGGTCTAACAAAAAGAGAGGTAGATGAGCTGGAGGAGGATATGCTTGAGGAAGAAAGACGAAAAGGGTATGATAACGGGGATTGGCGTGAAAAGGGCAATATACCCCGGGATCCATCCTTTAATGCAGCAAAGCGGTGGAGGGGTTTGTTGACGGGTATGAGCCTGCAGGGTCCAATGGAAATAGAAGGAGTGCTTGCGGCACCAATGCGAGTCACTGCTAATGGCCCAGAATGGGTGCCGCTAGAATGGAATATGATTCAAAAATTACAACAAAGTGTTATGGCATATGGGGCTAGTAACTCGGCCGTACGGCGACAACTAACAGCGTTTGTTAAATATCAGGAGCTGGTACCAGCTGATATTCGAATAATCATGGAAACTTTATTAGGGCCAACAGCTTATACGCTGTTCTTGGTAAAATGGCAAGAGAGACTAGAATACCATCAATTACAAAACCTTGACTTACCGGCCGACGACCCTCTCAGGGTCGCCACCATAGAAATGTTAATGGGGTCAGGAGCATACCGAGACCCTCAAAGGCAAGCTGCACTGCCACCTCGCATATTGTCACAAGCAAAGGCAGCTGCCTTGGAGGCATTCTCAGCATTACCCAGGATGGGAAAACCTAATCCACCATATCTGCAAATCAAACAAGGAGAAAATGAACCGTTTCTAACCTTTGTTGATCGATTAAAGGAATCAATGGATTCAGCTCCTGATATAGATTCAGACATTAAAACAACGCTCATAAAAGAAGTCGCTACCCAAAATGCTAATATCACATGTAAAAATTTACTCAGAACATTACCTCAAGGATCGTCTTTGGTTCAAATGATAGAGTTATGTTCTAGAGCCCCATGGGAGGAAGAGAAAAAACGAGCTAATATACATGCGGTCGCATTAGCAGCAGCATTAAAACAGGGTAATCTGGGGAAAGGGGACAAAGGGCTAAAAGGCTGTTATCTATGTGGGCAAATGGGTCATTTTAAGAGAGAATGTCCAAAAAGGGGGAGGGAAGTAACGAGAGCCCAAAGGGCGGGAGGGACAACATGTAACCGATGTGATAAGTTTGGTCACACAGCTCCAGAATGTAGGTCCAGGTATCACCGAGACGGAACACCACTACCGCAGACCGGAGGGCAGCCGGGAAACCAACCACGCCGCGGGTTGGGCGCGGCTCCGAAATACCCAACCCCGACTCGACGAGCCATGGCTGCCTCAGCGAGCTCTCCGCAGCTACAAGAGGAAGTGCAGGAGTCGATCTGGCCGTGGCAAGAACAGTAACTATTATCGATAGTCAAGTAACAATAATAGATTCAAACGTATCGGGTCCTCTGGGTTTTGGTTTAAGTGCTTTGCTTATTGGCAGATCATCTAGTAGCCGACAAGGGATATTTGTGCTACCTGGGTTAATTGATGCTGATTATACGGGGACAATTGGAATAATGGTAAAGGTTTTTGCTCCCCCAATAACCATAAATCAAGGAAGTAGAATTGCTCAACTAATCCCTTTCAAAGCTTGTGTTCCAGTCAGCTCTACTAAAGACAGGGGGGAAGGAGCTTTTGGCAGCACCGGGAATACGGCTGGGCCTATGATTATGTTTAACACAGTCTTGGGGCCTGAACGACCAAATCATCCTACTTACATCATCAGGGGGAACCAGCAGCTAAGCAAAGAGCCCCTAAATATGATGATGGACACAGGTGCTGATGTTACCATTCTTCCTATTTCCGCTTGGCCAACAGATTGGCCATTAAAGCCTGTAGATATCGTTGTAAGCGGAATTGGTGGAGATTCAAAATCGTTACAAAGCAAAGAACTAATTTGTTTTCAGGATGCAAAGGAAGGAAAAAAGGCGTGGGTGCGACCCTATGTGATGCACACGCCCCTGTGGATCTTAGGGAGAGATACACTCAGCCAATGGGGCATCTGCCTGCAGACAAAAAATTTTTAGTGGGGGCCATTGAGGAACAGAGGCCACCTGTCTTAAAAATCCAATGGCAAAACAATGATCCAGTATGGGTGCCTCAATGGCCACTTCCAGAAGAAAAGCTCGAAGCAATTGAGATATTAGTACAAGAACAATTGAATCTGGGACATATAAAGCCCTCTGTGAGTGAGTGGAATACTCCTATCTTTGTAATAAAAAAGAAATCAGGAAAATGGCGACTTCTGCATGATTTGCGTGCTGTCAATGCTACTATGAAGCCCATGGGAGCACTGCAGCCAGGACTACCTTCACCTGTAGCATTGCCCAAAGATTATCAACTATTAATAATTGATTTGAAGGATTGTTTTTTCTCGATCCCTTTGCATCCTGATGATACAGAAAGATTTGCATTTAGCGTACCACAAAAGAATGTAGCGCGACCCGCCAAAAGATATGAATGGGTTGTCCTACCGCAAGGAATGCGCAACAGCCCCACTATGTGCCAGTGGTATGTAGATCTAGCACTAGATATGTGGAGAAAGAGATACAATGATCCTATCGTATATCATTATATGGATGACATACTGATCGCCACTCCCGACGGCTTGGAAAAAGAGGGGGAAGATTATTTAATAGAGTGTCTATTAACATTCGGCTTACATATAGCCCCCGAAAAGGTGCAAAGACAGAGTCCATGGTCCTATCTGGGAATGACAGTAACTGAAACACGGGTACGGCCAGGGAAATTACGCCTGCATTCTGACATTAAAAATGTAAATGACGTACAAAAATTAGTGGGAGATATTCAGTGGATTCGCACCTGGTGCGGCATTACAAACGAAGACTTGGCTCCGTTGTTTAATCTACTGCAGGGCTCCAACGCACCTTGGGAGCCCCGGGCCATGTCTAAAGAAACAAAGACAGCTATCAAAAAGATTGAAGGAAAAATAGCACAACAACAAGTGTATCGATACGACAGCCAACTACCCATCAATATTGCAATTTACGGGCCTGAAACATCCAGATCAGCAGTAATATTGCAGCAACAACAATCTATGATAGCTATTTTAGAATGGGTATTCCCATCGTTTGCCCCCAGTGCCTCTGTCATTCCCTTGATAGAATACATTGGCAGAATTATACTGAAAGCTCGAGAGCGCGTTCGCTTGGTATTCGCTAAAGAGCCAGAAAAAATCTTTGTGCCCTGGAAAACCATTGGGTTAATACATGAATGGTCCTTAAATAGTCCTGCTTTTGCTCTCGCGACATTAGGAATAGAATTGTCTGTTCATTATCCCTCACATCCGCTATTTAAAACCACAAGTATCATCAGCAGAGGACAAATTGTCATCCAGAAGCCTATTGTTAATGCAGTAACAGTCTTTACTGATGCCAGTGGCCGGTCAGGCAAGTATGGCTTTGCATGGCAAGACCAAGGAAAGTGGCAAATTCAAACATGGACTGAGCAGGGAGATTCAGTTCAGGTTTTAGAACTAAGAGCTGTGGTCACGGCCCTGCAAAAGTTCCTGGAGGTACCAGTAAACCTAATAGCAGATTCGGCATATGTAGTAGGAATTGTGCATCGGCTAGATCATGCGCAAATTGGGAAAATAATGAATGAAAAAATTGCCATGTTAACCCTACAATTGAAAGGACTGATAAGTGAAAGAACAGAGCCACTGTGGTGCTGCCATGTGAAAAGTCATACTAGCCTACCAGGTGTATTTACAGAAGGAAACCGAATAATAGATCAAGCTGTGGCAGGGTGTGCTTGGGTATTATCGGCTTTCAACAAAGCAAAACAGTCTCATGAATTCTATCATCAATCATCAAAAGGCCTACAGCAGGAATTCGGCATTTCAAGGGCACAGGCTAGGGCAATTGTAGCAGCATGCCCTGACTGTGCTCGAATAATACCACTACAAAATCAAGGGGTTAATCCACGCGGAATAGGACCTAGGAAGGTCTGGCAAACGGACGTCACAGAATACCCCTCTTTTGGACGCCTTAAATATATACATGTGACTGTAGATACTTTCAGCCATGCTGTATGGGCTACTGCAGCAACTACCACAGCTTTTAGAGCTGTTAAAGCACATTGGTTACAAGCATTTGCGGCATTAGGAGTCCCTGAGACTATCAAAACAGACAATGGACCTGGTTATGTAGGAAAATGGACCCAAACCTTTTTGCAACAGTGGGGGATAAAACACATCACTGGAATTCCCTACAACAGCACAGGACAAGGTATAGTGGAACGCCGTCACCAAGATATAAAAAGACTCTTACGCTCTTTGAAAAAGGAGGGGGAGATCTGCCTCTCCCCACAAGACATGATAGCAAAAGCTTGTTATGTGCTCAACTGGAAAAATCCTGTAGCCATTGATGAAAAACAGGATGAATACCCAATACGGCTACAGTTTCTTAACCAGGACACAAAAATTCGGGCACAGGTGCAAACCTGGGACCCAAAAGAAGGCAAATGGGGTACGAAGCCTGAATTGTTGTTAACATGGGGGCGGGGATATGCTTGTGTTTCAACAGGACACGAGTCGCCGCGATGGGTTCCAGCTAAATGGGTAAAGCCGTGGATAGGCGAACAACCCAGAAAAGAGAGCCCTGATGCAACAGACACCTTTGGAACAGGAGAAGCTGTTGTTAACACGCCTTCGGTTGACACTCCGAACAAGTTTGAAACTACTAAAAACACTGATTGATCCTAAAATATTAGCCTGGCAAAGTAGGGCAGAATTTTCATATTTTGCTGCTATAGTACAAAACTTTACTCCTAGTCCATTGAAACATTTAACTTGTCTGAGCTGTGGAAACCCGAACTGCGCAGCTTGGGTATTAATCAATTGTGGGGGATGTAAACGACGAATATGGATACATCAGTACAGATATAAAAATTCATGGTGCAGTAATTGTGACTTAGCGTGGATCAGGAAATCAGGCATCCAGGAACTACAGAAAGTAACGGGTTTACCGGGGCACCTGGGTGCGGAACTCTTTGAAAGTGAGGAACAAAAAATCATAGCTTTGGCCAGGTGGGAAATAGAGTATCAGACCGAGCGCATCATAAAACAGCATGAGACACAGATTTTACAGAAACGTTGTGAACGAGGGATCGATATTCCTCGAATCTGTATGGTGGAGGATCAGGAGTGGTCCGATGCTTGTGATTATTTTGCTAACCTGCGGATCTCTGAACAAAGCCCATGAGACAAATAAAATCCCTAGCATCGCACAACATTTTCCCAACCACAATATGTGGGTAACATTGGCCAACAAATTAAATCGTACCGACTTTTGTGTTTCCCTGGCCCAGCCTGATTCCCCCTTTTATACCTGTTTAATTGGAGTGCCCTTGAACCATTCTGAAGCATCTCTGCTTGTCCAGGCAGTAACTAAAATGCGCGGTACAGCCAAAAGTAGCTGTAATAGCTCTGCACCCTTAGCCATGCATAAATGCTTGATAGAATATGACCAATGGGATGACCACCTTCCCTATGGCAATAGACCTGATGAATTAGAAATCTTAGGTAGCTTGCACGCAGAAGCTTGTATATATATCAACAGCTCTGTATATTCATGTAATGAAGCTTATGGAATGTGGTGTAATCTAACTTTTGCTACGAACATAGCTCCCGGGGCCCCACAATGGAGAAATGATTCTTTCTGGTGCAAAAATGTTACAAGGACAAAAAATAACCCTGCCCCAGGCACCACCATCCCCCGAACGCTTCCGCCAGGTATCTTTTTAATTTGTGGGGATCGCGCTTTTAGCGGAATCCCCCAAAGGCCAATTGGAGGGCCGTGTACGTTTGGTAGGTTAACCATTGCCCTACCCACCATAAAGGCGGTAAAAGTAGCAAGTGAAAAACTTAATATAAACATTTCTCACGTGACCACTAGAAAAAGGAGATCAACCCTTGATTCAACCTGTCAAGACAATGTCCAGTTGTATAATCGAGCAGAACAAATAGTAGCTTCGGTATTTTTACCCGGCCTTGCTGCTGGCCATGCTCTTTTTGAATTAGAAAAATTGCAGTGTTGGGTCAATAAGCAGGCAAATGTCACATCAGAAGTGCTATCATCATTAGCCACTGATTTGGATACTGTTAGGCACGCCACCCTACAAAACAGGGCAGCAATAGATTTTCTCTTATTAGCACACGGCCATGGATGTGAAGATTTTGAGGGGATGTGCTGCATGAACCTTAGTGATGAATCAATGTCAATCCATCGTAAGATTCAGATGCTGCAGGAACATACAAAACTCTTACAAAAGGACGATTCCTTTTTTGGGCTTAACCTGAAAGCTTGGGGAATAACGGGATGGATAAAGAATCTACTTATGATGTTTACCGGCCCTGTCCTAATCATTTTGCTTATCTTGCTTTGTGGGCCTTGTATTATTCAATGTGTAATAGGGCAGATGCAGCGCATGGTAGAAAGCCTATATGAAAAAAGAGGGGGAGATGTTGGGGGTTTAAGGCATGTAGAGACAATATATAGAAGACTGTAAGGTCATATAAAGGACACATAGTAAATATCTGCTGAGCTAGCACAAGTATTAAACAAAACAGGATGCAGGATGTAGAAGCCGCCAAGAAGGAAAGGATGGGAGATAAAGAAATCAAGCACCAATCAGCCAGACTGAACAAACCAATCATCTCCCTCCAGGGACGCGTGGATGCCGCATGAACAAAGCGGAGCACCCAATTGAAATAAGCGTGAACCCTGCGTGCCTTCATGCACGGAACTAAGTGAGAGCATAAATATTGTATAGCGGAGTCTAATAAACGGAGCTTTTTGCCTACTTACATCGTGTCGGTGTGTTTCGCTCCCCTCCGCCTGGCCGCAGCAGGACCGGTGTTGTTCAACATCTTCATCGACCACCTGGATGAGGGTACAGAATGTACCCTCAGCAAGTTTGCTGATGACACCAAGCTGGGAGGAGTGGCTGACACACCAGAAGGCTGTGCTGCCATTCAGAGAGACTTAGACAGGCTGGAGACTTGGGCGGGGAAAAACCTGATGAAGTTTAACAAGGGCAAGTGTAGAGTTTTGCATTTGGGGAAGAAAAATGTCATGCACCAGTACAGGTTGGGGGCTGACCTGCTGGAGAGCAGTGTAGGTGAAAGGGATCTGGGGGTCCTGGTAGACAGGAGGATGACCATGAGCCAGCAATGTGCCCTTGTGGCTAAGAAGGCCAATGGCATCCTGGGGTGTATTAGAAAGGGTGTGGTTAGTAGGTCAAGAGAGGTTCTCCTCCCCCTCTATTCTGCATTGGTGAGGCCGCATCTGGAGTATTGTGTCCAGTTCTGGGCCCCTCAGTTCAAGAAGGACAGGGAACTGCTTGAAAGAGTCCAGCGCAGAGCCACAAAGATGATTAAGGGAGTGGAACATCTCCCTTATGAGGAAAGGCTGAGGGAGCTGGGTCTCTTTAGTTTGGAGAAAAGGAGACCTCTTAAGGAGGACCGGCGTCGGGTTTCCTTCCCTCCTCCCTCCTCCCTTTGATCCTTAATCCTCTCCCTTAAAAGCACCTTTGCATTGCCTCCCTAAAGGACACTTTCTCACCACATACATATCGATATCCCTGGTAGCCATTCACACCTGTATTGTCCCCGAACATCATCCCTCGGTTTGTGTTAACCCTTAATAAACCTATTAGTTTGTGGAGTAAATCTTGGCTTTAGAGGCAATCTCTGAGCGTGGTGGGGTGGGGGTGCTCTCTAGCTACCACCCGGAAATACGGTCCCACGGTGGCCGTTGCTCCGTGAGAGGCAGCGCCGCGTGTGACCCTCGGGCTCATTCACAAACCCCTCCACATTGAGAGGGGGAGTCGCAAAAGTATCCTGACAGCCGGTAGCCCCCCGGTACCGGCTTGCGACATCTGGTGTCAGAAGTGGGATAACGGGGGTCGTTAGAAGCCCCCCACACTCTGAAATTGCTTAACTAGTAAAAAAAAAAAAAAAAAAAAAAATTATATAAAAGAAAATGGCTACCAAGGGGGATATAGGTGATGCAGATGCTCTAAGTGCTGGTGCAGAAAATGTAGAAAATGAAATTAGTGAGGAAAGCACTGAAGTTCAGGAGGCGCCATTTTCATCTCCCTCTAGTTTTGAGGAGGAATTGCAGAAATGGGCATTTGTGCGTCCCTTCTGGGAGCACCTTAAGAGGCGCGGGTACGCTATACAGAGGGAGCAGTACAAAGTGATTTACGATGCCTACATGGGGGGAGACCTCAGTAGACTCGCAAATTACATCATGACTTTGGAAGATGGTACTCCTCTGTCTAAAGAGCTTAAAAAGGAGATTAAGAAACACGGGCTTGATTTCATCAGTGCCCCAAATTTCTTTATCCTGGCCATGGTGGTGCAGCAAGCAAAGGAGTGTTTACAGCAAAGAACTGAAGGGTTACAGCGAGAGAATAAAGAGTTGCAGCAAAGAATTGAAGGGTTGCAGCAAAAACCCGAAGAGTTGCAGCAAGAGATTGAATGGTTGCAGCAAGAGATTGAAGGGTTGCAGCGAGAGAATATAAAGTTGCAGCAAAGAATTGAAGGGTTGCAGCGAGAAATTGAAGGGTTAAGAAAGCAGGGAAAGGAGAGAACTGGTGCCACCCTGTCTCACTTAGGTGATAAATGTGGGGAACTTGCTAATTGTGAGGATTCCTCAGGTTCTGGTAGTCAGGATACTGAGGTCTTGGATGACTTTAACACACTAAAGAAATGTAAGCCCGTAAACTCTGAGCAATCAGATAGGAAAAGTGTGAGTTTTCATTTCGGGACAGAAAAGCAGCACCCGATTTTGGAATCAAAGCCACAGCCGCAAGAGCAGCAAGCCCCCGCACAGCTGCAGCCCCCCCTCTCCAGGGAGCAGGAGGGGGGACTAAGGGCAGATTTTAGGATATTACACGAGGCAGTTAAGGACTTCATGACACATAACACTCAAAGAATTAGCAATTTGGAGATAAATGTCCATAAAGTTTCCACGATTGTGGACAATAGGTTTAGTGATTTGGAGATGGATATTCACCATAGCATTCGAAGGATTGGTGAATTGGAGAAATATGTCCACCGACTTCCCATAAATAGGGACAAAGTCCCAACTAATTTACCTTCTCACTATACCGGTTCTGAAGATGAGGAGGAGGAGAGAATAGAGCATAAACAACTGCGCCCGGTTATGAGAACGACTTTTGCTCTTGATGAAGATACTGGTAGGAAGAAAGAGAAGGTAGTCAAGGAAGTAGCTTACACACCATTAGAATTGGCACAAATTAGAAAACAATACAGCAGGCGCCCATCTGAGACAGAAGCTGAATATGTAATGAGAGTGTCCCTCACAGGAGGAGACGAGATCAGATTAAGTGAACAAGAAGCTAGAGGGTACTGGGGATCTGGAATTATTCTAACGACTGGAGATGGGGGACACCCCTGGTCCCTAACCCAGCGAGCAGCTTTCTTTGTTGGCTCGACTGATCCCCTTAGCAGAGGAGAGCCAAGGACCCTGCGGGGGGGCTATTCTAACATTTTGGACAATGTCCAAAAGGCTGCTGCAATTCAAATGATTTATGACCATGATTTAGTACCAGATCAAGAAAGTCCTATGAATCTTCGAGTGAAACCAGACAGAATGAAGGCCTTAATCAGGGGGCTCCCTCTGTTACTTAAAGAGGCAGCCGTGAAAATCAAACTTAGAATCGAAAAAGGAGATCTGCGAGGATTTACATGGTCTGATTTGGCCAAAGAATTGATAAAATACGGCAAGGAATATGAGGATACATCTGATTCTGAAGATGTTCCCAAGCCTTCTGCAGCCAGACAAAAGATTCGACCCTCCTATGCTGATGTGGCTGCCAGGTCACCCCGGGATCCTCCTAAGCAGCGGGAGAAATCACGGGGTGACTGGACAGTCGTGGATAGATCTAGAAACAACAGAAAGCCAAACATCACCCATAAAAGCCAGTACCCTGAAAACAAAAGTGCTTCATCTCCAGGTGATGACAAAGGGCCCTATGCTAAGCTTAAGGAGGAAGCCAGGCGTAAAGGTATCCCATCGAAGCTTTTGTCTCAGGATTATTCTTATCAGCTTCTGAAAGACCTGGTAGAAAGTTGGCCTACACGGCCCAGCTCAAGGTCTAATTCAAGAGACAGATCCAGGGAAAAACCCAACAAGTCGGGAAACTAAATAGCCCTCCTTCTGCCAAGAAAAAGAAATCAAAAAGAAAGAAAAAGAGACGGGGGGGGGAGAGGAAAACCAAAATTTTGACATAGGAAATGAAAATGATCAACAGGAAAATGACAAACAATCAGGCCCTAAAGCTCCCAACCCTCCAAAAGATTGGCAGAATGTACTACGATTAGTTCAAAACAAAAATGGGGACTTGGAGCTTACTTGTGCTGTTGGGCCAAGACGCTATCCTGTAACATTTGTGGTGGACACAGGAGCACAGATTTCCACGCTAAAAGCTGATGTAGCTGAACAATGTGGTATTAAACCAGCTAAAAAGCCAATATATGTAAGTGGAGCATTTGGTAACTCTGCTTTACAAAAAACAGCTAAAGTGACTTTAAATCTACCAGGAGAGGAAGAACCGATTCGGACTGAAATGATTGTGGGTGACATTCCTTACAATTTGTTAGGAATGGATGTTCTCTTGGGCCGAGCGTGGAGAGACGAGAACGGTCGCTACTGGAATTTTGGCACACCCACACTAAAGCTGAGGTTGCTACAACGTGCTCCCCGTCTGCCACAAAGCAGGATCACAAATATTAAGCAGTATTCCATTCCTGTTGCTGCTAAGGAAGGCATCAAAGAAGTCATTTCTGATCTAAAACAAAAGGGCATTATTGTGCCCTGTCATTCACCATTTAACTCCCCAATTTGGCCTATAAGAAAACCCAATGGTAAATGGAGAATGACAGTCGACTACAGGAAATTGAATGCCAATACAGATGCACTCACAGCTGCTGTACCTAACATTGCTGATCTGGTGTTAGAGATCCAGGAAGCAGCACACCCAGTGCTGGCCTCCCTGGACATAAAGGATATGTTCTTCCAAATCCCTATTGATCCTGAGGACCAGAAGTATTTTGCCTTCACTTGGGATGGGGTGCAGTACACTTTCACAAGGTTGCCCCAGGGATATAAACACTCACCCACACTAGCTCATCACGCGCTTGCGTGTGAACTGGAAAACATTCCAGAAATCAGAAATAATTCCAAGGTAAAAAATCTATCAATACATAGATGATGTGCTGGTAGGAGGTCAGAGTGAGGGGGAGGTAAAAGCAGTTTATGATGCTATCATCAAGCATCTCACCGATATGCAAATAGAAATCCCTGAAGAGAAAAAGCAACCTCCATCCCAAGAGGCAAAATTTCTGGGAATAAGATGGAAAGGGGGGACCTGGAATATTCCTTCCGATACTTTATCTTACTTAGGAGAGATAAAGGCACCCACCAATAAGAAAGAACTATAAGGAATACTAGGAACCTTCCAGTATTGGAGAAAGCATATCCCAGACCTATCCATCATAGCACGTCCTCTTTTTGATCTATTAAAGAAAAATCGTCACTGGGAATGGGATCAATCTCATGATGAGGCCCTTGAACTGTTGTTATTGGAGGCGCAGACATACCAAACTCTGGGGCCCCTTCACCCGGAGGATCCAATAATAATAGAGTGGGGGTTTTCAACCAGTGCCCTATCATATCATTTCTGGCAACAGGGACCTACTGGGAGTACTCGACCAATTGGCTTTTACTCTCAGTCATTGAAAGATTCAGAAAAACGATATTCTGTTCTGGAAAAGGGATTGCTAACAGTGTGTACAGCACTAAAAGAAATCAGCAAGATCATTAAAAAACAAAAAGTAATTCTTCGAGGCCCCTTCAAGGTAGTTAACCAAGTACTGTCTGGAAAGGCCCCTCCAGAAGGAATATCCCAAAAGGGTACAATCAGAAAACGGTATAGTCAAATTGAGTACTATTCTGGACTGTTCCAATTTGAAGAAGGCCCAGATAAACAATTGAAAATCCAGGAACAAATTGAATCTACAAATGAAAAGGATCTGATAATGAAAGTTCCCAGTCCTATCAAAGAAGCCCCAGAATATAGAAGTGAACTGGTTAATGCTTGGTTCACAGATGCTTCATCCCGAAGAGAAGGGAAAACTTGGTTGTTCAAATCCGCTGCAGTTAAACCTGCCACAGGCGAACAAATCATAAACCAAGATAAGGGCAGTGCCCAAGTGGGAGAATTGGACGCTGTTCTTAATGTTTTCCTAAAAGAAAAAGCCTCCAAGGACGCTGTGTACATTTACACAGATTCCTTTGCGGTTTTTAAAGGCTGTGTGGAATGGATTACTTTCTGGGAAAGTAACAATTGGGAAATTAACGGAGTGCCTGTCTGGCATAAAGAGAAGTGGCAACAAATTCTGAAAATTGCCAAAAAGAATCCTAATTTTCATGTAGGATGGGTACCTTCACACCAAGCTGCTCTAAAAGACGAAGCCAGTAAGTGGAATAACTATGTTGATGAGCTAGCTAGGATTGATGTGAAGGAAATCCGATTAGCTATCACAGAAGGAGAAAATCAGGAATGGAAAAGATTGCTCGAATGGCTTCACTGTAAGAGGGGCCATTCAGGAATCCTTGATCTATACAAAGAGGCACAAGCCCGGGGATGGCCTGTTACCCGTGAGCAGTGCAAAACAGTCATCTCCTCATGTGATCTTTGCAAAATTAGACTTGGGGAACATCCCCTAACAACTGACACTCTGCATATCAGGGAAGGAAAACCCTTGTGGTCCACATGGCAGGTGGACTACATCGGTCCCTTCCGAAGATCAGGAAACAAACAATATGTCATCGTGATTGTGGAGGTGGTGTCAGGATTGACCTGTGCCGAAGCTGTTTCTAAGGCAAATGGTGAAAACACGGTTTGCTTCTTAGAAAAGGTCTTTGGAATTCTACCTAAACCCACAAATATCCAGTCTGACAATGGAACTCACTTCACCTCACACCTTGTACAACAGTGGGCTAAGAGGGAAGGTATTCAATGGACATTTCATGTCCCATACTACCCACAAGCCAATGGAATAGTGGAATGCACTAATGGGTTAATTAAAAGCCTTATTCGCCCACAGGACTCGAAATGGGATGAAAGGTTAAGGTATGCAGTCACTACTATAAACAATAGGTGGGGGGTGAATGGGTGCCCCCGCCTGAATGCCTTTTTCCCTGAGTTACCCACTCAAGATCACAGAAAAAATAAAAGGTCTTTTAAGCAATCTAAAACTCCTCTCCATCCTGGACAAATTGTCCTGGCAAATTTGCCACACATTGGTAAGGTCAAGCTCACCTTACAAACACCGGTGAATTCAAATACATGGGTTGCATCTGATTTAAATGACAAGCAACACAAAATCAGTACAAGGTGGATAATTCATGTTGAGTAAATCAGTGTTTCAGTTTTGTATGTATGTTTGTATCTCTGTGTATTTATGTCTAATAATGTTAATCAATATATTGCAAAGCATGACAGCTTAAAGAGCCAGAGACATCCTGGTGACAGTACCAGGCCTGATCAACCTGCTACTGGACTCCAGAGGAGTTACTTTGTGACCGCTGTGGGACTGATCACCCCATGGCCTAAACAAGGTGCTCTGTAATATTGTCTCCTTCTGTACTTGCCTTTGAGTTGCTGTTTGCAATATGTTATCTTGGATGGAAATCAGAACATTATTACAAAACTCACTGAACTGACAAGAACATGATTTAAGTTTGGGAATTCCCTAAATAATCTATTTTTCTTTTCTTTTCTTTTCTTTTTCCCAATAGAATTGAAAATTGAGTTTGTGTTATACTAACTGCAATTATTCTATTCCTAGTCTTGTACCCATGTGTAGCCAGCGTTATGTCCTTCCTGAATGAACTGTGCTCGAGCAAGACGACTTTACTCAAGATTCCCAGTGATCGAGTCTGATACTGCAGCTGGGATTCAAGGGTGAATGATAATATAAATGCTGTCTTCTGGTTCAATAATAACCATTGAACAATCTGATGACTGCCAAAAATAACAAGAGTTTGACATGTTGATAAGAATGTGGTTTAGACTAGATGATTGGTAAATCTAAGTGTTTTCAATGTGTGTATAACTTATTTGTTAAAACTAGTAATAATTAGTGATCATAGAGCTTTTGAAGATATGTTAGATTGTTAGACATGTGATTGTATATACTTATACTATATGGGAATTGTTCCCTTGTTCATACATATGTGTATTCCAGCCAACACCCACGGAGGGTGAGGATCAAATGTGGAGGAGAAGGATTTGGGCAGGAATCCAGATATAATATACATTTATGCACATAAAACTTAACTTCACACTTTGCTGCCTTAAAAGCCACAGGGTGAGATGTGGGAAACTGTTCTTTTCTTCCCCACATAAGTCTAAACAAAATGTCTTTTAAGCCAGCGAAGGCCTCTCCTGATTATCCCCAGCTAATGAACTAAAACAGACTTGCTTCTCAAGGACAACGGAACCCAAAACAACAGCTGTGGTCCGGGACAGAAAGGATGGGCGACAAGCCATCCTGTGCCCCTGGCAGTCACCGCCTTAAAGTGGGGCTCACGGACGCTCATTGGCTCTGGACAGTGACACTGACTGGACCGGTGGGTCAGGGGGTATAAAAGGTGGCGAGGGCAGCAGGTGGGCCTTCCCTCCTCCCTGAGGCCCGTTCGGACGCTTTCTGCGTGGGACACCCCCCTGCTGCGGACACTGGTGCTGGGACCCTGCCTGCCTGCCTGCCCCGGGTCCAGCCTGAGCCTCAGCGCCGAGCGTGCCGGAGTCCCGAGCCCTGGGGTCGGGGCCGGAGCCCCCTCCCCGTGTTGCTGCCGCTGGAGAGGAAACCAACGGGCGCTGCACTCGCTGCCGAGAGGCTGCCCCTCCGACACCACGGACCTGCCGTCCTGCCCTCTGGCCACCGACCGACGCTGGACAAGCCGCCGGAGGGTAACATCACCTCACACACACACACACATACCCACACACACATATTCCTAGCATCTAGTCTTAAGGTCTAGGGTTTAGAGCTTTGAGTCTAGGCTTAACTGTCTATGGTATAGAGTGTAGCGTCTGGGGTCAAGCATATACGGTCGGCTTTTAAGGATCTAGGGTCTATGGTTTAGTATCTAGGATTAATGGACTATCGTCTGGACTTAACGTCCAGGCTTAAAGGATTACAGATAAGGGTCTAGGGTTTAGTATCTAGGATTAAGGCTCCAGCGTCTAGGGTTCAGGCTTTATAGTTTAGCATCTAGTCTTAAGGTCTAGGGTTTAGAGCTTTGCGTCTAGGATTAACGGTCTATGGTAGAGAGTGCAGAGTCTATGGTTAAGCATATACGGTCTATGTTTAAGAATCTAGGGTCTACGGTTCAGAATCTAGGATTAATGGACTACCATCTGAACATAGCGTCTAGGGTTAAAGGATTATAGATAAGCGTCTAGGGTTTAGTATCGAGGATTAAGGGTCCAGCGTCTAGGGTTAAGGCTTTATAGTTTAGCATCTAGTCTTAAGGTCTAGGGTTTAGAGCTTTGTGTCTAGGATTAATGGTCTATGGTATAGAGTGCAGTGTCTGGGGTCAAGCATATACGGCCTGCTTTTAAGGATCTAGGGTCTATGGTTCAGTATCTAGGATTAAAGGACTACCGTTCGGACTTAGCGTCTAGGCTTAAAGGATTATAGATAAGCACCTAGAGTCTAGGGTTTAGTATCTAGGATTAAGGCTCCAGCATCTAGGGTTACGGCTTTATAGTTTAGCATCTAGTCTTAAGGTCTAAGGTTTAGAGCTTTGCGTCTAGGATTAACGGTCTATGGTAGAGAGTGCAGCGTCTATGGTTAAGCATATACGGTCTATGTTTAAGGATCTAGGGTCTACGGTTCAGAATCTAGGATTAATGGACTAACATCTGAACTTAGCGTCTAAGGTTAAAGGATTATAGATAAGCGTCTAGGGTTTAGTATCTAGGATTATGGGTCCAGCGTCTAGGATTAAGCCTTTATAGTTTAGCATCTAGTCTTACGGTCTAGGGTTTAGTGCTTTGAGTCTAGGATTAACGGTCTATGGTTTAGAGCGTAGCGTCTGGGGTCAAGCATATACGGTCTACGTCTCTGGATCTAGGGTCTATGGTATAGTATATAGGATTAATGGACTACCGTCTGGACTTAGCGTCCACATTAAAGGATTACGGATAAGCGTCTAGGGTCTAGGGTTTAGTATCTAGGATTAAGGGTCCAGCGTCTACGGTTAAGGATTTATAGTTTAGCATCTAGTCTTATGGTCTAGGCTTTAGAGCTTTGCGTCTAGGCTTAACCATCTATGGTATAGACGGTAGCATCTGGGGGTTAAGCATATACGGTCTACATTTAAGGATCTAGGGTCTCTGGTTTAGTATCTAGGATAAATGGACTACCGTCTGGATTTAGCATCTAGGGTTAAAGGATTATAGATAAGCATCTAGGGTCTAGTATGTAGGATTAAGGCTCCAGCGTCTAGGGTTAAGGCTTTATAGTTTAGAATCTAGTCTTTAGGGTTTAGAGCTTTGTGTCTAGGATTAATGGTCTATGGTATAGAGTGCAGTGTCTGGGGTCAAGCATATACGGCCTGCTTTTAAGGATCTAGGGTCTATGGTTCAGTATCTAGGATTAATGGACTACCGTCTGGACTTAGCGTCTAGGGTTAAAGGATTAAAGATAAGCGTCTAGGGTCTAGGGTTTAGTATCTAGGATTAATGGACTACCGTCTGGACTTAGAGTCTAGGGTTAAAGGATTATGGATAAACGGCTAGTGTCTAGGGTTTAGTATCTAGGATTAAGGCTCCAGCGTCTAGGGTTCAGGCTTTATAGTTTAGGATATCGTCTTAAGGTCTAGGTTTTAGAGCTTTGCGTCTAGGATTAACGGTCTATGGTACAGTGTGTAGCGTCTCAAGTTAATCATATATGGTTTACGTTTAAGGATCTAGGGTCTAAGGTTTAGTATCTAGTATTAATGGACTACCGTCTGGACTTAGCGTCTAGGGTTAAAGGATTAAAGATAAGCGTCTGGTTTTTAGTATCTAGGATTAAGGCTCTAGCATCTATGGTTAAGTCTTATAATTTAGCATACAGTCTTAAGGTCTAGGGTTTAGAGATTTGAGTCTAGTATTAACGGTCTACGGTATAGAGTGTAGCGTCTGGGGTTAAGGATATACTGTCTACGTTTAAGAATCTAGGGTCTACGGAGTAGGATCTAGGATTAATGGACTACCGTCTGGACTTAGCGTCTAAGGCTAAAGGATTATAGATAAGAGTATAGGGTTTAGTATCTAGGATTAAGGGTCCAGCGTCTAGGGTTAAGGCTTTATAGTTTAGCATCTAGTCTTTATGTCTAGGGTTTAGAGCTTTGCGTCTAGGATTAACGGTCTATGGTATAGAGTGTAGCATCTGGGGTTAAGCATATATGGTCTACATTTAAGGATCGAGGGTCTATGGTTTAGTATCTAGGATTAATGGACTACAGTGTGGACAAATTATCCAGGGTTAAAGGATTATAGATAAGCGTCTAGGATTTAGTATCTAGGATTAAGGGTCCAACGTCTAGCGTTAAGGCTTTATAGTTTAGCATCTAGTCTTAAGGTCTAGGGTTTAGAGCTTTGTGTCTAGGATTAACGGTCTATGGTATAGAGTGTAGCGTCTGGGGTCAAGCATATACGGTCTACGTTTCTGGATCTAGGGTCTATGGTATAGTATCTAGGATTAATGGACTATCGTCTGGACTTACCGTCCAGGCTTAAAGGATTACAGATAAGGGTCTAGAGTTTAGTATCTACGATTAAGGATGAAGCGTCTATGGTTAAGGCTTTATATTTTACCATCTAGTCTTAAGGTCTAGGGTTTAGAGCTTTGCGTCTAGGATTAACGGTCTATGGTATAGAGTGCAGTGTCTGGGGTCAAGCATATACGGCCTGCTTTTAAGGATCTAGGGTCTATGGTTCAGTATCTAGGATTAAAGGACTACCGTTCGGACTTAGCGTCTAGGCTTAAAGGATTATAGATAAGCGCCTAGAGTCTAGGGTTTAGTATCTAGGATTAAGGCTCCAGCGTCTATGGTTAAGGCTTTATAGTTTAGCTTCTAGTCATAACGTCTAGGGTTTAGAGTTTTGCGTCTAGGATTAACGGTCTATGGTATAGAGTGCAGCATCTGGGGTCAAGCATATACGGTCTGCTTTTAAGGATCTAGGGTCTATGGTTTAGTATCTAGGATTAATGGACTATCGTCTGGACTTAGCGTCCAGGCTTAAAGGATTACAGATTAGGGTCTAGAGTTTAGTATCTAGGATTAAGGGTGAAGCGTCTATGGTTAAGGCTTTATAGTTTAGCATCTAGTCTTAAGGTCTAGGGTTTAGAGCTTTGCGCCTAGGATTAACAGTCTATGGTATAGAGTGCAGCGTCTGGGGTCAAGCATATACGGTCTGCTTTTAAGGATCTAGGGTCTATGGTTCAGTATTTAGGATTAATGGACTACCGTCTGAACTTAGCGTCTAGGCTTAAAGGATTACAGATAAGTGTCTAGGGTCTAGGGTTTAGTATCTACGATTAAGGGTCCAGCGTCTAGGGTTGAGGCTTTATAATTTAGCATCTAGTCTTAAGGTCTAGGGTTTAGAGATTTGTGTCTAGGATTAACGGTCTATGGTATAGAGTGTAGCGTCTGGGGTTAAGCATCTACCGTCTACGTTTAAGGATCTAGGGTCTACGGTGTAGGATCTAGGATTAATGGACTACCGTCTGGATTTAGCATGTAGGCTTAAAGGGATTACAGATAAGGGTCTAGGGTCTAGGATCTAATATCTAAGATTAAGGGTCCAGCCTCTAGGGTTAAGGCTTTATAGTTTAGCATCTAGTCTTAAGGTCTAGGGTTTACAGCTTTGCCTCTAGGATTAACGGTCTATAGTTTAGAGTGTAGCGTCTCGGGTTAAGCATATACGGTCTGCTTTTAAGGATCTAGGGTCTATGGTTCAGTATCTAGGATTAATGGACTACCGTCTGGACTTAGCGTCTAGGGTTAAAGGATTATAGATAAGCGTCTAGGGACTAGGGTTTAGTATCTAGGATTAAGGGTCCAGCGTCTAGGGTTAAGGCTTTATAGTTTAGCATCTAGTCTTTAGGACGTAGAGCTTTGCGTCTAGGATTAATGGTCTATGGTATAGTGTGTAGCTACTGGGGTTGAGCATATACGGTCTATGTTTAAAGATCTAGGGTCTATGGTTTAGTATCTAGGATTAATGGACTACCGTCTGAACTTCGCATCAAGGGTTAAAGGATTACAGATAAGCACCTAGGTTCTGGTATATAGGATTAAGAGTGAAGCGTCTATGGTTAAGGCTTTATAGTTTATCATCTAGTCTTAAGGTCTAGGGTTTAGAGCTTTGCGTCTAGGATTAACGGTCTATGGTATAGAGTGCAGCGTCTGGGGTCAAGCATATACGGTCTGCTTTTAAGGATCTAGGGTCTTTGGTTTAGTATCTAGGATTAATGGACTATTGTCTGGACTTAGCGTCCAGGCTTAAAGGATTACAGATAAGGGTCTAGAGTTTAGTATCTAGGATTAAGGCTCCAGTGTCTATGGTTAAGGCTTTATATTTTATCATCCAGTCTTAAGGTCTAGGGTTTACAGCTTTGTGTCTAGGATTAACGGTCTATGGTATAGAGTGTAGCATCTGCGGTTAAGCATCTACGGTCTCCGTTTAAGGATCTAGGGTCTATGGTGTAGGATCTAGGATTAATGGACTACCGTCTGGATTTAGCATGTAGGCTTAAATGGATTACAGTTAAGCGTCTAGGGTCTAGGATCTAGTATATACGATTAAGGTTCCAGCGTCTAGGGTTGAGGCTTTATAGTTTAGCATCTAGTCTTATGGTCTAGGGTTTAGAAATTTGCATCTAGGCTTAACCGTCTATGGTATAGTCTGTAGCATCTGGGGGTTAAGCATATACGGTCTACATTTAAGGATCTAGGGTCTCTGGTTTAGTATCTAGGATTAATGGACTACCGTCTGGACATAGAGTCTATGCTTAAAGGATTATACATAAGCGTCTAGGGTCTAGTATAAAGGATTAAGGGTCCAACGTCTAGGGTTAAGGCTTTATAGATCAGCATCTAGTCTTGAGGTCTAGGGTTTAGAGCTTTGCGTCTAGGATTAACCGTCTATGGTATAGTGTGTAGCGACTGTGGTTGAGCATATACGGTCTGCGTTTAAGGATCTAGGGTCTATGGTTTAGTATCTAGGATTAATGGACTACCGACTGGACTTCGCATCAACGGTTAAAGGATTACAGATAAGCGTCTAGGGTCTAGTATCTAGGATTAAGGCTCCAGCTTCTAGGGTTAAGGCTTATAGTTTAGCATCTAGTCTTAAGGTCTAGGGTTTAGAGCTTTGCGTCTAGGATTTACCATCTATGGTATAGATGGTAGCATTTTGGGTCAAGCATGTACGGTCTACATTTAAGAATCTAGGGTCTACGGAGTAGGCTCTAGGATTAATGGACTACCATCTGGACTTAGCGTCTAAGGCTAAAGGATTATAGATAAGAGTATAGGGTTTAGTATCTAGGATTAAGGGTCCAGCGTTAGGGTTAAGGCTTTATAGTTTAGCATCTAGTCTTAAGGTCTAGGGTTTAGAGCTTTGTGTCTAGGAGTAACCGTCTATGGTATAGAGTGTAGCGTCTGGGGTTAAGTATATACGGTCTACGTTTCTGGATCTAGGGTCTATGGTGTAGGATCTAGGGTTAATGGACTACCGTCTGGACTTAGCGTCTAGGGTTAAAGGATTATAGAGAAGCGTCTAGGGTCTAGGGTTTAGTATCTAGGATTAATGGACTACCGTCTGGACTTAGCGTCTAGGGTTAAAGGATTATAGATAAACGGCTAGTGTCTAGGGTTTAGTATCTAGGATTAAGGCTCCAGCGTCTAGGGTTCAGGCTTTATAGTTTAGGATATCGTCTTAAGGTCTAGGTTTTAGAGCTTTGCGTCTAGGATTAACGGTCTATGGTACAGTGTGTAGCGTCTCAAGTTAATCATATATGGTTTACGTTTAAGGATCTAGGGTCTAAGGTTTAGTATCTAGTATTAATGGACTACCGTCTGGACTTAGCGTCTAGGGTTAAAGGATTAAAGATAAGCGTCTGGTTTTTAGTATCTAGGATTAAGGCTCTAGCATCTATGGTTAAGTCTTATAATTTAGCATACAGTCTTAAGGTCTAGGGTTTAGAGATTTGAGTCTAGTATTAACGGTCTACGGTATAGAGTGTAGCGTCTGGGGTTAAGGATATACTGTCTACGTTTAAGAATCTAGGGTCTACGGAGTAGGAATTAGGATTAATGGACTACCGTCTGGACTTAGCGTCTAAGGCTAAAGGATTATAGATAAGAGTATAGGGTTTAGTATCTAGGATTAAGGGTCCAGCGTCTAGGGTTAAGGCTTTATAGTTTAGCATCTAGTCTTTATGTCTAGGGTTTAGAGCTTTGCGTCTAGGATTAACGGTCTATGGTATAGAGTGTAGCATCTGGGGTTAAGCATATATGGTCTACATTTAAGGATCGAGGGTCTATGGTTTAGTATCTAGGATTAATGGACTACAGTGTGGACAAATTATCCAGGGTTAAAGGATTATAGATAAGCGTCTAGGATTTAGTATCTAGGATTAAGGGTCCAACGTCTAGCGTTAAGGCTTTATAGTTTAGCATCTAGTCTTAAGGTCTAGGGTTTAGAGCTTTGTATCTAGGATGAACGGTCTATGGTATAGAGTGTAGCGTCTGGGGTCAAGCATATACGGTCTATGTTTCTGGATCTAGGGTCTATAGTTTAGTATCTAGGATTAATGGACTATCGTCTGGACTTAGCGTCCAGGCTTAAAGGATTACAGATAAGGGTCTAGACTTTAGTATCTACGATTAAGGATGAAGCGTCTATGGTTAAGGCTTTATATTTTACCATCTAGTCTTAAGGTCTAGGGTTTAGAGCTTTGCGTCTAGGATTAACGGTCTATGGTATAGAGTGCAGTGTCTGGGGTCAAGCATATACGGCCTGCTTTTAAGGATCTAGGGTCTATGGTTCAGTATCTAGGATTAATGGACTACCGTTCGGACTTAGCGTCTAGGCTTAAAGGATTATAGATAAGCGCCTAGAGTCTAGGGTTTAGTATCTAGGATTAAGGCTCCAGCGTCTATGGTTAAGGCTTTATAGTTTAGCTTCTAGTCATAACGTCTAGGGTTTAGAGTTTTGCGTCTAGGATTAACGGTCTATGGTATAGAGTGCAGCATCTGGTTTCAAGCATATACGGTCTGCTTTTAAGGATCTAGGGTCTATGGTTTAGTATCTAGGATTAATGGACTATTGTCTGGACTTAGCGTCCAGGCTTAAAGGATTACAGATAAGGCTCTAGAGTTTAGTATCTAGGATTAAGGGTGAAGCGTCTATGGTTAAGGCTTTATAGTTTAGCATCTAGTCTTAAGGTCTAGGGTTTAGAGCTTTGCGTCTAGGATTAACGGTCTATGGTATAGAGTGCAGCGTCTGGGGTCAAGCATATACGGTCTGCTTTTAAGGATCTAGGGTCTATGGTTCAGTATCTAGGATTAATGGACTACCGTCTGAACTTAGCGTCTAGGCTTAAAGGATTACAGATAAGTGTCTAGGGTCTAGGGTTTAGTATCTACGATTAAGGGTCCAGCGTCTAGGCTTCAGGCTTTATAATTTAGCATCTAGTCTTAAGGTCTAGGGTTTAGAGCTTTGCGTCTAGGATAAACGGTCTATGGTATAGAGTGTAGCGTCTCGGGGTTAAGCATATACGGTCTACGTTTATGGATCTAGGGTCTATGGCTTTAGTATCTAGGATTAATGGACTACCGTCTGGACTTAGCTTCTAGGGTTAAAGGATTACGATAAGCGTCTAGGGGTTTAGTATCTAGGATTAAGGCTCCAGCGTCTAGGGTTAAGGCTTTACAGTTTAGCATCTAGTCTTAAGGTCTAGGGTTTAGAGCTTTGCTTCTAGGATTAACGGTCCATTGTATAGAGTGTAGCGTCTGGGGTTAGCTTCTACGGTCTACGTTTAAGGATCTATGGTCTATGGTTTAGTATCTAGGATTAATGGACTACCGTCTGGACTTAGCGTCTAGGGTTAAAGGATTATAGATAAGAGTCTAGGGTTTAGTATCTAGGATTAAGGGTCCAGCGTCTAGGGTTAAGGCTTATAGTTTAGCATCTAGTCTTAAGGACTAGGGTTAGAGCTTTGCGTCTAGGATTAATGGTCTATGGTATAGTGTGTAGCTACTGGGGTTGAGCATATACGGTCTATGTTTAAAGATCTAGGGTCTATGGTTTAGTATCTAGGATTAATGGACTACCGTCTGAACTTCGCATCAAGGGTTAAAGGATTACAGATAAGCACCTAGGTTCTGGTATATAGGATTAAGAGTGAAGCGTCTATGGTTAAGGCTTTATAGTTTATCATCTAGTCTTAAGGTCTAGGGTTTAGAGCTTTGCGTCTAGGATTAACGGTCTATGGTATAGTGTGTAGCTACTGGGGTTGAGCATATACGGTCTATGTTTAAAGATCTAGGGTCTATGGTTTAGTATCTAGGATTAATGGACTACCGTCTGAACTTCGCATCAAGGGTTAAAGGATTACAGATAAGCACCTAGGTTCTGGTATATAGGATTAAGAGTGAAGCGTCTATGGTTAAGGCTTTATAGTTTATCATCTAGTCTTAAGGTCTAGGGTTTAGAGCTTTGCGTCTAGGATTAACGGTCTATGGTATAGAGTGCAGCGTCTGGGGTCAAGCATATACGGTCTGCTTTTAAGGATCTAGGGTCTTTGGTTTAGTATCTAGGATTAATGGACTATTGTCTGGACTTAGCGTCCAGGCTTAAAGGATTACAGATAAGGGTCTAGAGTTTAGTATCTAGGATTAAGGCTCCAGTGTCTATGGTTAAGGCTTTATATTTTATCATCCAGTCTTAAGGTCTAGGGTTTACAGCTTTGTGTCTAGGATTAACGGTCTATGGTATAGAGTGTAGCATCTGCGGTTAAGCATCTACGGTCTCCGTTTAAGGATCTAGGGTCTATGGTGTAGGATCTAGGATTAATGGACTACTGTCTGGATTTAGCATGTAGGCTTAAATGGATTACAGTTAAGCGTCTAGGGTCTAGGATCTAGTATATACGATTAAGGTTCCAGCGTCTAGGGTTGAGGCTTTATAGTTTAGCATCTAGTCTTATGGTCTAGGGTTTAGAAATTTGCATCTAGGCTTAACCGTCTATGGTATAGTCTGTAGCATCTGGGGGTTAAGCATATACGGTCTACATTTAAGGATCTAGGGTCTCTGGTTTAGTATCTAGGATTAATGGACTACCGTCTGGACATAGAGTCTATGCTTAAAGGATTATACATAAGCGTCTAGGGTCTAGTATAAAGGATTAAGGGTCCAACGTCTAGGGTTAAGGCTTTATAGATCAGCATCTAGTCTTGAGGTCTAGGGTTTAGAGCTTTGCGTCTAGGATTAACCGTCTATGGTATAGTGTGTAGCGACTGTGGTTGAGCATATACGGTCTGCGTTTAAGGATCTAGGGTCTATGGTTTAGTATCTAGGATTAATGGACTACCGACTGGACTTCGCATCAACGGTTAAAGGATTACAGATAAGCGTCTAGGGTCTAGTATCTAGGATTAAGGCTCCAGCTTCTAGGGTTAAGGCTTATAGTTTAGCATCTAGTCTTAAGGTCTAGGGTTTAGAGCTTTGCGTCTAGGATTTACCATCTATGGTATAGATGGTAGCATTTTGGGTCAAGCATGTACGGTCTACATTTAAGAATCTAGGGTCTACGGAGTAGGCTCTAGGATTAATGGACTACCATCTGGACTTAGCGTCTAAGGCTAAAGGATTATAGATAAGAGTATAGGGTTTAGTATCTAGGATTAAGGGTCCAGCGTTAGGGTTAAGGCTTTATAGTTTAGCATCTAGTCTTAAGGTCTAGGGTTTAGAGCTTTGTGTCTAGGAGTAACCGTCTATGGTATAGAGTGTAGCGTCTGGGGTTAAGTATATACGGTCTACGTTTCTGGATCTAGGGTCTATGGTGTAGGATCTAGGGTTAATGGACTACGGTCTGGACTTAGCGTCTAGGGTTAAAGGATTATGGATAAACGTCTAGGGTCTAGGGTTTAGTATCTAGGATTAAGGCTCCAGCATCTAGGGTTAAGGCTTTATAGTTTAGGATATCGTCTTAAGGTCTAGGGTTTAGAGCTTTTCATCTAGGATTAAACTCTATGGTATAGTGTGTAGCCTCTGAAGTTAATCATATATGGTCTACGTTTAAGGATCTAGGGTCTAAGGTTTAGTATCTAGGTTTAATGGACTACCGCCTGGACTTAGCGTCTAGGGTTAAAAGATTAAAGATAAGCGTCTGGTTTTTAGTATCTAGGATTAAGGCTCCAGCATCTAGGGTTAAGGCTTATATTTTAGCATACAGTCTTAAGGTCTAGGGTTTAGAGCTTTGCGTCTAGGATTAAAGGTCTATGGTATAGCATGTAGCGTCTGGGGTTAAGCATAGACGGTCCACGTTTAAGCATTTAGGATCTACGGTGTAGGATCTAGGATTAAAAGCGGCCATCTCGGCAGCTCCGTCAGAGCACGTGGCAGCGCAGAGCGGAGAGCGGCAGCGGCACCGGTGATAGCTGCTCCTTTAATTACTGAGGATTAGAGAAGGGGCCGGGCTTCCCGGAGACGGCGAAGCCGGAGCAGAGCGAGGAGACCCGAGTCTGAGCCGGAATCCTGAGAGGAACAGGAAGGCTGACGTGGCAGGGGGTGTGGCTGAGAACGGCGGCAAGGCTTAAAAGCGGCCATCTCGGCAGCTCCCTCAGAGCACGCGGCAGCGCAGAGCGGAGAGCGGCGGTAGCCATCACAGGAAGTGGCGCGAGGGCGGGGAGCGCGAGCTCACGCGGAGAGCGAGGGCAGGCAGGAAGCAGAGAACACCGGTAAATTTCTCTAGCATGGTGACAACACGCCCTAAAACCATATTGAAAAAGGATATGGGAACTCAGACGGAGGTTCTGAGCAGGCACGCAGCTGTGCAGGTCTCTGGCTGCAGCGAGTGCCTGAGCCTGGCACTGGTAGTAGAGGGAGCCAGTGGCACCGCGTGTGTGCGGTGTGAGCAAATCAATGATCTCCTTAGGCAGGTGGTTAGACTGACAGAGGAGGTTGAAAGACTTAGAATCATCAGAGAATGTGAGAGCGAAATAGATTGATGGAGCCAAACACCGAAGCAAGGGCAGAAGGAAGAGGTGCTAGAAGAAGTGACGGATCCCCTCCCCTCCTGTCCTCAGACAGAAGGAGAGAACGTTAGGGACATGGAGGAATGGAGGGAGGTCCGTCCTCGGAGAGGCAAGAAAAAACCCTCCCAACTCCCTCCACCCTCCGAATTGCCCCTGAAGAATAGGTATGAGGCCTTGGAAGTTCAGGGACAGGAAAATGAAGCTGGAGTGACAGATTTGTCTAGTGAACCGCCTAGGACTTGTCGCTCAGCTCCACGACTTAGGACTTCTTCAACTAAGAAGGAAAGGAGGGTAATTGTGGTGGGAGACTCCCTTCTGAGGGGAACAGAAGGGCCCATCTGTCGAGCAGACCCATCCCACAGGGAGGTCTGCTGCCTCCCTGGGGCTCGCATTAGAGATGTTAAAAGGAAACTCTCTAGTATGGTGAATCCATCTGATTACTACCCACTGCTGATTTTTCAGGTTGGTAGTGACGAAATTATTACAAGAAATGTAAGGGCAATGAAGAGAGACTTCAGGGCCCTGGGACGGCTAGTTAGGGGGTCTGGAGCACAAGTCGTGTTTGCCTCCATACCTCCTGTAAGAATGGGTGGAGAGATAAACAGGAAGAGTTTACTTATCAATGAATGGCTACGAGACTGGTGCCAAAGGCAGGGCTTTGGTTTTTTTGACCACGGGCTGCTCTACGAGACACCCGGCCTGATGGTGGCAGGTGGGATGCACCTGTCCCAGAGGGGGAAAAGGCTTTTGGGGCAGGACTTAGCAGGGCTCATTGAGAGAGCTTAAAACTAGATGTGAAGGGGGAAGGGGACAAAACTGGGTCTGTTAGGGACGAGCCCAAGAGAAACATACCAGGGCCTGAAGGGGGGTGGTCTAAGGAGGATTTGGTCCCACCAGTGTGCTCTACTTGCTTCCTGAAATGCCTGTACACCAATGCACGCAGCATGGGGAATAAACAGGAAGAGTTAGAGATCTGTGTGAGGTCTAAGGGTTATGATCTGGTAGCAATAACAGAGACATGGTGGGACAGCTCACACGACTGGAATGTGGCCATGGATGGCTATGTGCTTTTTAGGAAAGATCGGTCGGTGAAGCGAGGTGGTGGAGTTGCTCTTTATGTGAGAGAGCAGCTAGAATGTATCGAGTTTTGTGCAGGGGCTGATGAGGGGCAAGTTGAAAGTCTGTGGGTAAGAATTAAAGGGCAGGGTGGTATGGGTGATACAGTTGTGGGGGTCTACTACAGACCTCCTGATCAAGATGAGGAAGTTGATGAGGCTTTCTACAGGCAGCTGAAAGCAGCCTCACAATTACAGTCCTTGGTCCTCATGGGAGATTTTAACTACCCCGATATCTGCTGGAAGACTTACACAGCCAGCCTTTCATGGTCTAGGAGGTTCCTCCAGTGCATTGATGACAACTTGTTAATGCAAATGGTGGACAAGCCGACTAGAAGACGAGCGCTGCTGGATCTTGTGCTCACCAACAAGGAGGGCCTTGTTGAAGCAGTGGTGGTCAATGGCAGCCTTGGCTGCAGTGACCACGAGATGGTGGAGTTCAGGATTCTGTGTGGGAGGAACAGAATACCCAGCAGGACCAGAACCATGGACTTCCACAGAGCAAACTTTGGCCTCCTCAATCAATTGTTAAGGGAAGTCCCATGGGACAGAGTGCTAGAAGGTAAAGGGGCTCAAGATAGCTGGACAACATTCAAGGACCACTTCTTGCAAGCACAGGATCAGTGTCCCCCAATGGGTAGAAAATCTAGTAAGGGAGCTAGGAGACCAGCGTGGTTAAAAAAGGAACTGCTGGGCAAACTCAAATGGAAAAGGAAAATCTATAGATCATGGAAGGAGGGGCTGGTTACTTGGGAGGAATATAGGACTGTTGTCAGAGAATGTAGGGAGGCAACTAGGAAAGCTAAGGCCTCCTTGGAACTTAACCTTGCAAGTCGGGTTAAGGACAATAGAAAGGGCTTTTTCAAATACATAGCCAACAAAACTAATACCAGAGGCAATATAGGCCCACTGCTGAATGAGGTGGGTGCCCTGGTGACAGAGGATTTAAAGAAGGCAGAGGTGCTGAATGCCTTCTTTGCCTCTGTCTTTACTCCTGCAGGCTTTCCCCATGAGCCCCAGTTTCATATAGCCCCAGTAGAAGTCAAGATAAAGGAGGAGTTTGCCCAGGTAGATGAGGATTGGGTTAGGGATCAGTTGCGTAATCTGGACATCCATACATCGATGGGTCCGGATGAAATGCATCCAAGGGTGCTGAGGGAGCTGGCGGAGGTCATTGCCAGTCCACTCTCCATCATCTTCGGTAAGTCTTGGGTAACAGGAGAGGTGCCTGAGGACTGGAGGATAGCAAATGTCACTCCAGTCTACAAGAAGGGCAAGAAGGAGGACCCGCGTAACTATAGACCGGTCAGCCTCACCTCCATCCCTGGAAAGGTGATGGAACAACTTGTCCTTGGCACTATCTCTAGACATATCAAGGAGATGGGGGTCATCAAGAGCAGTCAACATGGTTTTACCAAGGGTAAGTCATGTTTGACTAACCTCATAGCCTTCGATGAGGAAATTACTAGGTGGAAAGATGATGGTAGAGCGGTGGATGTGGTCTATCTTGATTTCAGTAAAGCATTTGACACCGTCTCCCACAGCATCCTTGTAGATAAGTTGATCAAGTATGGGTTTGATGATCAGGCAGTGAGGTGGATCAAGAACTGGTTGAAAGGAAGAAGTCAGAGAGTTGTAGTCAATGGGGCAAAATCTAGTTGGAGGCCTGTGACTAGTGGAGTCCCTCAGGGGTCGGTACTGGGACCGGTGTTGTTCAACATCTTCATCGACCACCTGGATGAGGGTACAGAATGTACCCTCAGCAAGTTTGCTGATGACACCAAGCTGGGAGGAGTGGCTGACACACCAGAAGGCTGTGCTGCCATTCAGAGAGACTTAGACAGGCTGGAGACTTGGGCGGGGAAAAACCTGATGAAGTTTAACAAGGGCAAGTGTAGAGTTTTGCATTTGGGGAAGAAAAATGTCATGCACCAGTACAGGTTGGGGGCTGACCTGCTGGAGAGCAGTGTAGGTGAAAGGGATCTGGGGGTCCTGGTAGACAGGAGGATGACCATGAGCCAGCAATGTGCCCTTGTGGCTAAGAAGGCCAATGGCATCCTGGGGTGTATTAGAAAGGGTGTGGTTAGTAGGTCAAGAGAGGTTCTCCTCCCCCTCTATTCTGCATTGGTGAGGCCGCATCTGGAGTATTGTGTCCAGTTCTGGGCCCCTCAGTTCAAGAAGGACAGGGAACTGCTTGAAAGAGTCCAGCGCAGAGCCACAAAAATGATTAAGGGAGTGAAACATCTCCCTTATGAGGAAAGGCTGAGGGAGCTGGGTCTCTTTAGTTTGGAGAAAAGGAGACTGAGGGGTGACCTCATCAATGTTTACAAATACGTAAAGGGTGAGTGTCAAGAAGACGGAGTTAAGCTTTTTTCAGTGATGACCAGTGATAGGACAAGGAGTAATGGATACAAATTGGAGCATAGCAGGTTTAAGGTGAATATCAGAAAATTTTTTTTTACTGTGAGAGTGACAGAGCACTGGAACAGGCAGCCCAGAGAGGTTGTGGAGACTCCATCTCTGGAGACATTCAAAACCCGCCTGGACGCCTACCTGTGTGATGCTCTCTAGGTGACCCTGCCCTGGCGGGGGGGGTTGGACTAGATGATTTTTCGAGGTCCCTTCCAACCCCTATGATTCTATGATTCTATGATCAAGCTTTACGGTTTAGTATCTAGGATTAATGGACTACAGTCTGGATTTAGGGTCTAGGGTTAAAGGATTATAGATAAGCATCTAGGGTCTAGGATTTAGTATGTAGGATTAAGGCTCCAGCGTCTAGGCTTAAGGCTTAGAGTTTAGCATCGAGTCTGTAGGGTGTAGAGCTTTGCGTCTAGGATTAACGGTGTATGGTATAGAGTGTAGAGTCTGGGGTTAATCATATAAGGTTTACATTTAAGGATCTAGGGTCTACTGTGTAGGATCTAGGATTAATGGACTACCATCTGGACTTAGCGTCTAGGCTTAAAGGATTATAGATAAGCATCTAGGGTCTAGGGTCTAGTATCAAGGATTAAGAGTCCAGCGTCTAGGGTTAAGGTTTTACAGTTTAGCATCAAGTCTTATGGTCTAGGGTTTAGAGCTTAGCATATAGGATTAACGGTCTATGGTATAGAGTGTATCGTCTGGGGTCAAGCATATACGGTCTACGTTTAAGGATCTAGGGTGTACGGTTTAGTATCTAGGATTAATTGACTACCGTCTGGACTTAGCGTCTAGGGTTAAAGGATTATAGATAAGCATCTAGGGTCTCGGATTAAGGTTCCAGCGTCTAGCGTTAAGGCTTTATAGTTTAGCATCTATTCTTAAGGTCTAGCTTTTAGAGTTTTGCGTCTAGGATTAACGGTCTATGGTATAGAGTGTAGCGTCTGGGGTTAATCTTATACGGTCTCTGTTTAAGGATCTAGGGTATACGGTTTAGTATCTGGGATTAATGGACTACAGTCTGGACTTAGCTTCTAGGGTTAAAGGATTATAGATAAGCATCTAAGGTCTAGGATTTAGTATCTATGATTAAGGCTCCAATTTCTAGGGTTAAGGCTTATAGTTCAGCATCTAGTCTTTAGGTCAAGGGTTTAGAGCTTTGCGTCTAGGATTAACGGTCTATGGTATAGAGTGTAGCATCTAGGGTTAAGCATCTACGGTCTACGTTTAAAGATCTAGGGTCTACGGTTTAGTATCTAGGATTAATGAAATACCGTCTGGACTTAACTTCTAGGGTTAAAGGATTATAGATAAGCGTCTAGGGTCTAGGGTTTAGTATCTAGGATTAAGGCTCCAGCGTCTAGGGTTAAGGCTTTATAGTTTAGCATCTAGTCTTTAGGTCAAGGGTTTAGAGCTTTGCGTCTAGGATTAACGGTCTATGGTATAGAGTGTAGCATCTGGGGTTAAGCATCTACGGTCTACTTTTAAGGAACTAGGGTATATGGTTTAGTATCTAGCATTAAAGGACTACCATCTGGACTTAGCGTCTAGACTTAAAGGATTATAGATAAGCGTCTAGGGTCTAGGGTTTAGTTTCTAGGATTAAGGCTCCAGCGTCTAGGGTTAAGGCTTTATAGTGTAGCACCTAGTCTTAAGGTCTAGGGTTTAGAGCTTTGCGTCTAGGATTAACGGTCTATGGTATAGAGTGTAGCGTCTAGGGTTAAGCATCTACGGTCTACGTTTAAAGATCTAGGGTCTACGGTTTAGTATCTAGGATTAATGAAATACTGTCTGGACTTAACGTCTAGGGTTAAAGGATCATAGATAAGCCTCTAGGGTCTAGGCTTAAGGCTCAAGCGTCAAGGTTTAAGGCTATATAGTTTAGCATCTAGTCATAACGTCTAGGGTTTAGAGCTTTGTGTCTAGGATTAACGGTCTATGGTATAGAGTGTAGCGTCTGGGGTCAAGCATATAAGGTCTACGTATAAGGATCCGGGGTCTACGGTTTAGGATCTAGGATTAATGGACTACTGTCTGGACTTAGCTTCTACTCTTAAAGGATTATAGATAAGCGTCCAGGGTCTAGGGTTTAGTATCTAGGTTGAAGGCTCCAGCGTCTAGGGTTAATGCTTTATAGTTTAGCATCTAGTCTTAAGGTCTAGGGTTTAGAGCTTTGCGTCTAGGATTAACGGAATATGGTATAGAGTGTAACGTCTGGGGTCAAGCATATACCGTCTATGTTTAAGGATCTAGGGTCTACGGTGTAGGATCTAGGATTAATGGACTGCCGTCTGGACTTAGCGTCTAGACTTAAAGGATTATAGATAAGCGTCTAGGGTCTAGGGTTTAGTATCTAGGATTAAGGCTCCAGCGTCTAGGGTTAAGGCTTACAGTTTAACATCTAGTCTTTAGGTCTAGGGTTTAGAGCTTTGAGTCTAGGATTAACGGTCTATGGTATAGCATGTAGCGTCTGGGGTTAAGCATATACGGTCTACGTTTAAGGATCTAGGGTCTATGGTTTATTATCTAGGATTAATGGACTACGGTCTGGACTTAGCATCTAGGCTTAAAGGATTATATATAAGAGTCTAGGGTTTAGTATCTAGGATTAAGGCTCCAGCGTCTAGGGTTAAGGCTTTATAGCGTAGCACCTAGTCTTAAGGTCTAGGGTTTAGAGCTTTGCGTCTAAGATTAAAGGTCTATTGTATAGAGTGTAGCGTGTGGGGTTAAGCATATATGGTCCAAGTTTAAGGATCTAGGGTCTACGGTGTAGGATCTAGGATTAATGGACTACCGTCTGGACTTAGCGTCTAGGGCTAAAGGATTATAGATAAGCATCTAGGGTCTAGGATTAAGGCTCCAGGGTCTAGGGTTAACGCTTTATAATTTAGCGTCTAGTCTTAAGGTCTAGGCTTTTAGCTTTGCGTCTAGGATTAACTGTCTATGGTATAGAGTGTAGCATCTGGGGTTAATCATATACAGTCTAAGTTTAAGGATCTAGAATCAATGGTTTAGTATCTAGGATTAATGGACGACTCTCTGGACTTCGCTTCTAGGCTTAAAGGGTTATAGATAAGCGACTAGGGTCTAGGGTTTAGTATCTAGGATTAAGGCTCCAGCATCTAGGATTAAGGCTTTATAGTTTAGCATATAATCTTAAGGTCTAGGGTTTAGAGCTTTGCGTCTAGGATTAAAAGTCTATGGTATAGAGTGTACCGTCTAGGGTCAAGCATATACGGTCTACATTTAAGGATCTATGGTCTGCGGTTTAGGATCTAGGATTAATGGACTACCTTCTGGATTTAGCGTCTAGGCTTAAATGGATTATAGATAAGCGTCTAGGGTCTAGTATCTAGGATTAAGGGTTCAGCATCTTGCTTTAAGGCTTTATAGTTTAGCATCTAGTCTTAAGGTCTAGGGTTTAGAGCTTTGCGTCTAGGATTAACGGTCTATGGTATAGAGTGTAGCGTCTGGGGTTAATCATATACGGTCTACGTTTAAGGATCTAGGGTCTACGGTGTAGGATCTAGGATTAATGGACTACCGTCTGGACTTAGCGTCTCTGGTTAAAGGATTATGGATTAACATCTAGGGTCTAGGGTTTAGTTTCTAGGATTAAGGCTCCAGGGTCTAGGTTTAAGGCTTTATAGTTTAGCATCTAATCCTATGGTCTAGGTTTTAGAGCTTTGCATCTAGGATTAACCGTCGATGGTATAGAGTGTAGCGTCTGGGGTTAAGCATCTAAGGTCTACGTTTAAGGATCTAGGATCTACGGTTTAGTATCTAGGATTAATGGACTACCATCTGGATTTAGCGTCTAGGCTTAAAGGATTATAGATAAGCGTCTAGGATCTAGGGTTTAGTATCTGGGATTAAGGCTCCAGCGTCTAGGGTTAAGGCTTTATAGTTTAGCATCTAGTCTTAAGGTCTAGGGTTTAGAGCTTAGCATCTAGGCTTAAAGGATTATAGATAAGCGTCTAGGGTCTAGGTTTTACTATCTAGGATTAAGGCTCCAGGCTATAGGGTTAAGGCTTTATAGTTTACCATCTAGTCTTAAGGTCTACGGTTTAGAGCTTTGCGTCTTGGCTTAACGGTCTATGGTATAGAATCTAGCTTCTGCGGTTCAGCATATACGGCCCACGTTTAAGGATCTAGGGTCTACGGTTTAGTATCTAGGATTAATGGACTACTGTCTGGACTTAGCATCTAGGGTTAAAGGATTATAGATAAGCATCTAGGGTTTATTATCTAGGATTAAGGCTCCAGCATCTAGGGTTAAGGCTTTGTAATTTATTATCTAGTCTTTAGGGTTTTGAGCTTTGCGTCTAGGATTAACGGTCTATGGTATACAGTGCAGCGTCTGGGGTTAAGCATATACGATCTCCGTTTAAGGATCACGGGTCTACGGTTTAGTATCTAGGATTAATGGACTAACATCTGGACTTAGCGTCTAGGGTTAAAGGTTCTGTCAATAAACCACAACAGAATCACAAGAGCAGCTTCAAAGAGCAGAATGCCCTCGGCTACATACCACATGTACAATTGCAGGTTTGGAAAAAGATCCAGTAGATTCATTGCAGTAAGTGTCTGTTCAGTTTTCAATCCGTCAGGACACTCAGCAGAATTATTGCTCAGTGCTATCTGAGGGATTCCTCCCATCAGAGATGGAATTTTGCACACTCCCAATTGATGAAAATGTGTAATCTGGGCTTAAAATCGAGCTCCACGTTGGGCGCCAATTAATTGTTGTCACCGTTTGACTCAGGTCTGACAACAATGCTCTCGATCCCCTCCCCCCCCACCCAGGTAGGGAAGGAGAGAGAGAAAAAGAGAGAGACTTGGCTGGATTGAAAACTAAACTACACAGCTTTAATTAAAACACTAATGAATCATACCAGAAAATATATACAATTATATACAGATATATTCAGATATGGGCAAAAGTCCCTCGCCTCCCCCCACCCCCAGCAACTCCCACAGCACTCCCCTGAACTGGGAAGAGTCCCGAGGAATCCCGGAGCTGCTGCTGGAGAAAGCAGAGAGTTATGAGGGTCAGGAGAGCTCGAGCCTAAGGGTCGACGGTGATGGATGAACAGAGTCCTCCCCGGACGCCGGCCATGGACGGAAGAGAAGGCGAGAAGAAGCAGGAAGCTGTCTTCTATGATCTCTGACCTTCCTTTGAGCTTACGTAGATATATGGAATGGAATATCTTTGGCCAATTTTGCTGTCTGTCTAACTCAGCCTCCCACGGGGGGGGTCAGAGACCTCCCCATAGTGTCTGAGCCGGCGGAGTGAAAGTGTAACCTTGAAACCTCAGTAGTTAGAAAAACATTCCACTGTCTTATCAGCCTAGCAGAACACACAGTTGCTAGTTAAAAGAAAGCTTACTGAAGGGAAAAAAATCAGTGAAAAGAAAAATTGGCTTAATCCTGGCTCAAACCAGGACATTCCACCCCTTATTCCATACCATATATTACATACAGGCTCTATACTTTACCAGCTGTCAAATTAAGGATTCTCTCCCAAAGTCAGATTACCTTGAGGTACATATTGTACTTCACCATCCTCCATCATCACACACCAGGTATGTCCAGGTCCCTGAGCAAAAGCAATACCCCTGACAGGTTTACCTTTGCCTGAAGCAGGATAGACCCAAACACTTTTACCCAGCAGGTTTCTTTCACATACCACAGGGACTTTATCCCCATCTGCAGTATGCAAAAGGTCTGACTGGGCAGGACCAGCCTGATTGATGGATTCCCTGGTATTAACTAACCAGGTGGTCTTTGCCAAATTTTTCTCCCAGTTTTTTAAAGTTCCAACACCCGTTGCCTTTAGGGTAGCCTTCAACAGACCATTGTACCTTTCAACTTTCCCTGAGGCCTGTGCATAGTATGGGATATGGTAGATCCATTCAATACCATGCTCTGGTACCTTGGGGTCCTGGTAGACAGGAGGATGACCATGAGCCATCAATGCGCCCTTGTGGCCAAGAAGGCCAATGGCATCCTGGGGTGCATTAGAAAGGGTGTGGTTAGTCGGTCAAGAGAGGTTCTCCTCCCCCTCTATTCTGCATTGGTGAGGCCGCATCTGGAGTATTGTGTCCAGTTCTGGGCCCCTCAGTTCAAGAAGGACAGGCAACTGCTGGAAAGAGTCCAGCGCAGAGCTACTAAGATGATTAAGGGAGTGGAACATCTCCCTTATGAGGAAAGGTTGAGGGAGCTGGGTCTCTTTAGCTTGGAGAAAAGGAGGCTGAGGGGTGACCTCATCAATGTTTACAGATATGTAAGGGGTGAGTGTCAGGGAGATGGAGTTAGGCTCTTCTCAGTGATGACCAGTGATAGGACAAGGGGTAATGGGTGTAAATTGGAGCATAGGAGGTTCAAGGTGAATATCCGAAAAATTTTTTTTACTGTAAGAGTGACAGAGCACTGGAACAGGCAGCCCAGGGAGGATTGTGGAGTCTCCTCCACCGGAGACAATCAAAACCCACCTGGATGCATTCCTATGTGATGTACTCTAGGTGACCCTGCTCTGGCGGGGAGGTGGACTAGATGATCTTTCGAGGTCCCTTCCAACCCCTAGGATTCTATGATTCTATGATTCTATGATTCTATGATTCTATGATTCTCTTTAGCCCAGTCAGTGACAAGACTGTTTTTGAAATGAGTCCCATTGTCTGACTCAATTCTCTCTGGAGTACCATGTCTCCACAAAATTTGCATCTCGAGACCCAGAATAGTATTCCTGGCCGTGGCATGAGGCACAGGATATGTCTCCAACCATCCTGTACTTGTTTCCACCATTGTAAGCACATAGCGCTTACCCTGGCGGCTCTGAGGAAGTGTGATGTAGTCAATTTGCCAGGCCTCTCCAAATCTGTACTTTGACCACCTCCCCTCATACCACAAAGGTTTCAACCGTTTTGCCTGCTTAATTGCAGCACATGTCTCACAGTCATGGATCACCTGTGCAATAGTGTCCATGGTTAAGTCCACCCCTCGGTCACGAGCCCATTTGTATGTTGCATCTCTGCCCTGATGACCTGAAGCATCATGGGCCCACCGAGCCAGAAAAAGCTCACCCTTGTGTTCCCAGTCTAAGTCTACTTGGAACACTTGAGCAGCCTCATCTGCCCGTTGGTTGTGTCGATGTTCCTCAGTGGCTCGACTCAGAGGCACGTGTGCATCCACATGACGCACTTTTACCTCCAGTTTCTCTATCCGAGCTGCAATGTCTTTCCACAGGTCAACAACCCAAATAGGTTTACCCTTTCGCTGCCAGTTATTCTGCTGCCACTGTTTTAGCCAACCCCACAAGGCATTTGCTGCCATCCACGAGTCAGTGTAGAGGTAGAGTCTCGGCCACCCCTCTCGCTCAGCAATGTCCAAAGCCAGCTGGATGGCTTTTACCTCTGCAAACTGACTTGATTCACCTTCTCCTTCAGCTGCTTGTGCAACCAGTCGTGTAGGACTCCACACGGCAGCTTTCCACTTCCGGTGGTTCCCTACAAGACGACAGGAGCCATCGGTGAAAAGAGCAAATTGTTTCTCAGTCTCTGGTAGATGATCATAAGGTGGAGCTTCTTGAGCTCGTCTCACCACTTCTTGTGGTGGCATTCCAAAGTGGGTGCCTTCTGGCCAGTTTGTAATTGCTTCCACAATACCTGGACGATTAGGTTTCCCTATTCGGGCTCTTTGGGTGATCAAAGCAGTCCATTTACTCCAAGTCACATCGGTGGCATGATGGACAGGAGAAAGGTTATTCTGGAACATGAATCTCAGCACCGGTAGCCTGGGCGCCAGAAAGAGCTGTGCTTCAGTGCCAATCACTTCTGAAGCGGCTCTAACTCCTTCATATGCTGCAAGTATCTCCTTCTCAGTTGTTGTGTAGTTGGCCTCGGAACCTCTGTAGCTCCGGCTCCAGAATCCCAGGGGTCGACCTCGAGTTTCCCCTGGTGCTTTCTGCCAGAGGCTCCAGTTGGGACCATTGTGTCCGGCTGCAGTGTAGAGCACGTTCTTGATGTCTGGCCCTGTTCGAACCGGTCCAAGGGCCATTGCCTGCACAATCTCCTTTTTAATCTGCTCAAAAGCTTTCTGTTGGTCAGGACCCCATGTGAAATCATTCTTCTTTCTGGTCACCTCATAGAGAGGTTTCACAATTTCACTGTAACATGGAATATGCATTCTCCAGAAACCAACAGTCCCTAAAAAGGTTTGAGTGTCCTTTTTAGTTGATGGTGGGGCCATAGCTGTTACTTTGTTAATCACATCCATTGGGATCTGGCGACGACCATCTTGCCACTTGATTCCCAGGAACTGGATCTCTCGCGAAGGTCCCTTGACCTTGCTTCTTTTTACAGCAAAACCAGCATCCAGAAGAATTTTGTATGATCTTTTTACCTTTCTCAAAAACTTCTTCTGATGTGTCACCCCACACAATGATGTCATCAATGTACTGCAGGTGTTCTGGAGCTCCACCCTTCTCCAGTGCAGCATGGATCAGTCCATGGCAAATGGTTGAGCTGTGTTTCCACCCCTGGGGCAGTCGATTCCAGGTGTACTGGACTCCCCTCCAGGTGAAAGCAAACTGTGGCCTGCACTCTGGTGCTATGGGAATAGAGAAGAATGCATGAGCAATGTCAATAGTGGCATACCACCTAGCTGCTTTTGACTCCAACTCATACTGAAGCTCTAGCATGTCCGGTACAGCAGCACTAAGTGGTGGTGTCACCTCATTCAGGCCACGATAGTCCACTGTCAGCCTCCACTCGCCATCAGGCTTTCGCACTGGCCAGATAGGACTGTTGAAGGGTGAATGAGTCCTGCTAATCACACCTTGACTTTCCAATTGCCGAATCAGCTTATGAATGGGGATCACAGAGTCTCTGTTGGTGCGATACTGTTGTCTATGCACTGTTGAAGTGGCAATTGGCACCTGTTGGTCTTCAACCTTCAGCAACCCTACTACAGAAGGGTCATCTGAAAGGCCAGACAAAGTACGCAGCTGTTCAGTGTCCTCAGTCTCTACAGCCGCTATACCAAAGGCCCCCCGGTACCCTTTCGGGTCACGGAAGTATCCTTTCCTGAGATAGTCTATGCCAAGGATGCACGGAGCACCTGGGCCAGTCACTATAGGGTGCATTTGCCACTCCTTACCAGTGAGGCTCACACCGGCCTCCACAACAGTCAGTTGTTGAGAACCTCCTGTCACTCCAGAGATAGTGACAGAGTCTGTCCCTTTATGATTCGATGGCATTAGAGTGCACTGTGCACCAGTGTCCACCAAAGCTTTATATCTTTGTGGTTCTAATGTGCCAGGCCACCGAATCCACACAGTCCAATAAACTCGGTTGTCCCTCTCCTCCTCCTGGCTGGAGGCAGGGCATCTCTAGGGTTGAGCACTAGAGCTCGATGAACCATCCTGGTTGTTGACTGGTGCAACCTTCTTCTTGCAAGAACCATCTCCTGGCTTTGTTCTGTTTAGTAGCTCTTGCACACGTAACTGGAGAACATCAGTGGGTTTCTTGTCCCAGACTCTCATGTCCTCTTTGAAATAATTTTTCAAGAGAGACCACAGGTGGCGTCTCAGTGGGTCCCGTCCCTCTCGCTGCTGTCTCGTAGCAGGAGGTCTCTTCTTAATGGCTGCAACACGTGACCAGTTGTCTCTAGGAAGAATCTGGAGTTTACTTCCCCATCCGTTTGGCATCTTATTCTTCCTGTCAGTCATTTTTTGAATGGCTGAGGTGTGGAAGTAAAGGGAATCAGAGAGGATGTCTCCATACTGTCGTGCTTTAAAAGTTACCTCACGTACAGTTGGTCTTTCGTAACCTTCAAAACATCCCATGAAGGAGAATATATGGGCATGCGCTGCTGGTACAGCCTGAACAAACTTCCGGAACATTTGCATGTCACACTCAACATCATCAGGATCTGTGATTCCATCTTTATTATAGATCACTTCTCGCACAGCAATCTCTCTCAAGTAGGTGATGGCTTTCTCGAGCGTGGGTGTTCTGCTTCGGCGCCATCCGATGTCACCCTTGTGGGGGTATCTCTCTCTCACAGCTGAAAGAAGTCGGTCCCACAGGGTAGTAGTTCCTGCCTTACTACTAAGTGCTCTGTCAATACCAGCATCTCTGGCCAGGGATCCCAACTGCTTGGCTTCTCTCTCATCCACATTGTAGGTCTCAGCACCACTATCAAAGCATCGGAGCAGCCAAGGAAGGATTCCCTCACCATCAATGCGGGTGAAGTCCTTTCTCATGAGGCGCAGTTCTTTCATAGAGAAAGGCTGGGCGAGGTCACCGTCATCATCTGATTGAGGAGGACCTGCTGTTCTTTTATCCGCTTGAGAGTGGCCTGGTTTTTTATCTGTCTGAGAGGCACCCGCTCCATCAACTGTATTAGAATCCTCTTCCTCTTCGTCCCCCTCACCTTCTGATTTAGAATCCTTCCCTTCCTCACTGTCAGCCTCTGTTTTTGTCTTTGCCTTGCTCCTAGTCACAGGGTCAACTAGCTTGTTTTGCAATGGATCAGAATCTATCTCTGCAGGAGCAGTTGTTTTTGTAGCACTAGGAGTGGTGGTGTTGGCAGCAGCAGTGGCAGCAACATTGCCTGTGGGGGAGTGGCAGTGAGCAGAACAGCATCTGGCCCTACGCATCCACATTATATTATAAACATTCAGCAAAAACATCCCCACTGCAACCATGCTATTCACATCAAGAGCTGGGAGATTCAGCTTGAGAGAATATGGAGAGGTAAAATTGAACCAGCTATTGCTGTTACCAACATGGACCGTTCCATTCACTTTAGGAGTTGTACAACTAGGACTTGCAGTGTAACTGTACACATACAGTGTCCCCATAGAGAACAGTATCATCATCCCTAGGATCACTAGGCTGGTAATGATACGGTTAATGATGGGTACAGTTCTGTCAATATACCACAAAAGAATCACAAGAGCAGCTACAAAGAGCAGAATGCCCTGGGCTACATACCACATGTACAATTGCAGGTTTGGAAAAAGATCCAGTAGATTCATTGCAGTAAGTGTCTGTTCAGTTTTCAATCCGTCAGGACACTCAGCAGAATTATTGCTCAGTGCTATCTGAGGGATTCCTCCCATCAGAGATGGAATTTTGCACACTCCCAATTGATGAAAATGTGTAATCTGGGCTTAAAATCGAGCCCCACGTTGGGCGCCAATTAATCGTTGTCACCGTTTGACTCAGGTCCGACAACAATGCTCTCGATCCCCTCCCCCCCCCACCCAGGTAGGGAAGGAGAGAGAGAAAAAGAGAGAGACTTGGCTGGATTGAAAACTAAACTACACAGCTTTAATTAAAACACTAATGAATCATACCAGAAAATATATACAATTATATACAGATATATTCAGATATGGGCAAAAGTCCCTCGCCTCCCCCCACCCCCAGCAACTCCCACAGCACTCCCCTGAACTGGGAAGAGTCCCGAGGAATCCCGGAGCTGCTGCTGGAGAAAGCAGAGAGTTATGAGGGTCAGGAGAGCTCGAGCCTAAGGGTCGACGGTGATGGATGAACAGAGTCCTCCCCGGACGCCGGCCATGGAAGGAAGAGAAGGCGAGAAGAAGCAGGAAACTGTCTTCTATGATCTCTGACCTTCCTTTGAGCTTACGTAGATATATGGAATGGAATATCTTTGGCCAATTTTGCTCTCTGTCTAATTCAGCCTCCCATGGGGGGGGGGTCAGAGATCTCCCCATAGTGTCTGAGCCGGCGGAGTGAAGGTGTAACCTTGAAACCTCAGTAGTTAGAAAAACCTTCCACTGTCTTATCAGCCTAGCAGAACACACAGTTGCTAGTTAAAAGAAAGCTTACTGAAGGAAAAAAAAAAAGTGAAAAGAAAAATTGGCTTAATCCTGGCTCAAACCAGGACAGTTTAAGGATCTAGTGTCTATGGTTTAGTATGTAGGATTAATGGACTATCGTCTGGACTTACTGTTTAGGGTTAAAGGATTATAGATAAGCGTCTAGGGTTTAGTATCTAGAATTAAGGGTCCAGCATCTAGGGTTAAGGCTGTATAGTTTAGCATCTAGTCTTAAGGTCTAGGGTTTAGAGCTTTGCGTCTAGGATTAACGGTCTGTGGTATAGGGTGTAGCGTCTGAGGTTAAGCATCTACAGTCTACGGTGTAGGATCTAGGGTCTACGGTGTAGGATCTATGATTAATGGACTACCGTCTGGACTTAGCGTCTAGGGTTAAAGGATTATAGATAAGCGTCTAGGGTTTAGTTTCTAGGATTAAGGGTCCAGCATCTACGATTAAGGCTTTATAGTTTAGCATCTAGTCTTAAGGTCTAGGGTTTAGAGCTTAGCGTCTAGACTTAAAGGATTATAGATAAGTGTCTAGGTTCTAGGGTTTAGTATCTAAGATTAAGGCTCCAGCCTCTAGGGTTAAGGCTTTATAGTTTAGGATCTAGTCTTAAGGTCTAGGGTTTAGAGCTCTGCGTCTAGGAATAACTTTCTATGGTATAGAGTGTAGCGTCTGGGGTTAAGCCTATAAGGTCTACATTTAAGGATCTAGGGTCTATGGTTTAGTGTCTAGGACTAATGGACTATGGTCTGGTTTACGTCTAGGCTTAAAGGATTATTGATAAGTGTCTAGGGTTTAGTATCTAGGATTAAGGGTCCAGCGTCTAGGATTAAGGCTTTATAGTTTAGCATCTAGTCTTAAGGTCTAGGGTTTAGAGCTTTGCGTCTAGGATTAACGGTCTATGGTATAGAGTGTAGCGTCTGGGGTTAAGCATATACGGTCTACGTTTAAGAATCTAGGGTCTACGGTGTAGGATCTAGGATTAATGGACTACCGTCTGGACTTAGCGTCTAGGGTTAAAGGATTATAGATAAGGATCTAGGCTCTAGGGTTTAGTATCTAGGATTAAGGCTCCAACGTCTAGGGTTAAGGCTTATAGTTTAGCATCTAGTCTTAAGGTCTAGGGTTTAGAGCTTTGCGTCTAGGATTAACGGTCTATGGTATAGAGTGTAGCGCCTGGGGTTAAGCATATACTGTCTACGTTTAAGGATCTAGGGTCTATGGTGTAGGATCTAGGATTAATGGACTACCGTCTGGACTTAGCGTCTAGGGTTAAAGGATTATAGAAAAGCTTCTAGGGTCTAGGGTTTAGTATCTAGGATTAAGGCTCCAGCGTCTAGGGTTAAGGATTATAGTTTAGCATCTAGTTTTTAGGGTTAAGAGCTTTGCCTCTATGATGAACGGTCCGTGGTATAGAGTGTAGTGTCTGGGGTTAAGCATCTACGGTCTACGTTTAAGGATCCAGGGTCTACGGTGTAGGATCTAGGATTAATGGACTAGTGTCTGGACTTAGCGTCTAGGGTTAAAGGATTATAGATAAGCATCTAGGGTTTAGTATCTAGGATTAAGGCTCCAGCATTTAGGGTTAAGGCTTATAGTTTAGCATCTAGTCTTAAGGGTTTAGAGATTTGCGTCAAGGATTAACGGTCTACGGTATGGAGTGTAGCATCTGGAGTTAATCATATACGGTCTACGTTTAACGATCTAGGGTATACGGTTTAGTATCTAGGATTAGTGGACTATCATCTGGACTTAGCGTCTAGGCTTAAAGGATTATAGATAAGCGTCTAGGGTCTAGCGTTTAGTATCTAGGATTAAGGCTCCAGCGTCTAGGTTAAGGCTTATGGTTTAGCATCTAATCTTAAGGTCTAGGGTATAGAGTTTTGCGTCTAGGATTAACGGTCTATGGTATAGAGTGTAGCGTCTTGGGTTAAGCATATACGGTCTACTTTTAAAGATCTATGGTCTAGAAAAACACCATGCACCAGTACAGGTTGGGGGCTGACCTGCTGGAGAGCTGGGACCTGGGGGTCCTGGTAGACAGGAGGATGACCATGAGCCAGCAATGTGCCCTTGTGGCCAAGAAGGCCAACGGCATCGTGGGGTGCATTAGAAAGGGTGTGGTTAGTAGGTCAAGAGAAGTTCTCCTACCTCTTTATTCTGCATTGGTGAGGCCGCATCTGGAGTATTGTGTCCAGTTCTGGGCCCCTCAGTTCAAGAAGAACAGGCAACTGCTGGAAAGAGTCCAGCGCAGAGCTGCAAAGATGATTAAGGGAGTAGAACATCTCCCTTATGTGGAGAGGCTGAGGGAGCTGGGTCTCTTTAGCTTGGAGAAAAGGAGACTGAGGGGTGACCTCATTAATGTTTACAAATACGTAAGGGGTGAGTGTCAGGGAGATGGAGTTAGGCTTTTCTCAGTGATGACCAGTGATAGGACAAGGGGTAATGGGTGGAAATTGGAGCATAGGAGGTTCAAGGTGAATATACGAAAAAAATTTTTTACTGTGAGAGTGACAGAGCACTGGAACAGGCTGCCCAGGGAGGTTGTGGAGTCTCCTTCACTGGAGACATTCAAAACCCACCTGTATGCGTTCTTGTGTGATGTGCTCTAGGTGACCCGGCTCTAGCAGGGGGGGTTGGACTAGATGATCTTTCGAGGTCCCTTCCAACCCCTAAGATTCTATGATTCTATGATTCTATGATTCTACAGTTTAGTATCTAGGATTAATGGACAACCGTCTGGACTTAGCATCTAGGGTTAAAGGATTATAGATAAGCGTCTCTGGTCTAGGGTATAGTATCTAGGATTAAGGGTCCAGGGTATAGGCTTAAGGCTTTATAGTTTAGCATCTGCTCTTAAGGTCTAGGGTTTACAGCTTTGCGTCTAGGATTAACGGTCTATGGTATAGAGTGTAGCGTCTAGGGTTAAGCATCTACGGTCAACGTTTAAGGATCTAGGGTCTACGGTGTAGGATCTAGGATTAATGGACTACCCTCTGGACTTAGCGTCTAGGGTTAAAGGATTATAGATAAGAATCTAGGGTCTAGGATTTAGTATCGATGATTAAGGCTCCACTGTCTAGGGTTAAGGCTTATAGTTCAGCATCTAGTCTTTAGGGTTTAGAGCTTTGCGTCTAGGATTAACAGTCTATGGTATAGAGTGTAGCGTCTGGGGTTTAGCATCTACGGTCTACGTTTAAGGATCTAGGGTCTACGGTGTAGGATCTAGGTTTAATGGAGTACCGTCTGGACTTAGCGTCTAGGGTTAAAGGATTATAGATAAGCCTCTAGGGTCTAGGATTAAGGCTCCAGCATCTAGGGTTAAGGCTTTATAGTTTAGCTTCTAGTCTTATGGTCTAGGGTTCAGAGCTTTGCGTCTAGGATTAACGGTCTATGGTATAGAGTGTAGCGTCTGGGGTTAATCATATACGATCTACGTCTAAGGATCTGGGGTCTACAGTTTAGGATGTAGGATTAATGGACTACCGTCTGGACTTAGCGTCTAGGCTTAAAGGATTATAGATAAGCGTCTAGGTTCTATGGTTTAGTATCTAGGATTAAGAGTCCAGCGTATAGGGTTAAGGCTTATAGTATAGAATCTAGACTTTAGGCTTTAGAACTTTGCGTCTAGGATTAACGGTCTATGGTATAGAGTGTAGCGTCTGGGGTTAATCATATACGGTCTACGTTTAAGGATCTACGGTCTAGGGTGTAGGATCTAGGATTAATGGACTATCATCCGGACTTAGAGTCTAGGGTTAAACGATTATACATAAGCGTGTAGAGTCTAGGGTTTAGTATCTAGGATTAAGGCTCAAGCATCTAGGGTTAAGGCTTTATACTTTAGCATCTAGTCTTAAGGTCTAGGGGTTAGAGCTTTGAGTCTAGGATTAACATTCTATGGTATAGAGTATAGTGTCTGGGGTTAAGCACATAGGGTCCACGTTTAAGGATCTAGTGTCTACGGTTTAGTATCTAGGATTAATGGACTACTGTCTGTACTTAGCATCTAGGATTAAAAGATTATAGATAAGCATCTAGGGTCTAGGGTTTAGTATCTAGTATTAAGGCTCCACCGTCTAGGGTTAAGGCTTTATAGTTTAGCATCTAGTCTTAAGGTCTAGGGTTTCGAGCTTTGCATCTAGGATTAACGGTCTATGCTTTAGAGTGTAGGGTCTCGAGTTAAGCATATACGGTCTACGTTTAAGGATCTAGGGTCTACGGTTTAGTATCTATGATTAATAGAGTATGGTCTGGACTTAGCGTCTAGGGTTAAAGGATTATAGAAAAGCGTCTAGGGTCTAGGGTTTAGTATCTAGGATTAAGGCTCCAGAGTCTAGGCTTAAGGCTTATAGTTTAGCATCTAGTCTTTAGGGTTTAGAGCTTTGTGTCTAGGATTAACGGTCTATGGTATAGAGTGTAGGGTCTAGGGTCAAGCATATACGGTCTACGTTTAAGGATCTAGGGTCCGCGGTGTAGTATCTAGGATTAATGGACTACGGTCTGGACTTAGCGTCTAGGCTTAAAGGATTATAGATAACCATCTAGCATTTAGTATCTAGGATTAAGGCTCCGGTGTCTAGGGTTAAGGCTTTATAGTTTAGCATCTAGTCTTAAGGTCTAGGGTTTAGAGCTTTGCGTCTAGGATTAACGGTCTATGGTATAGAGTGTAGCGTCTGGGGTTAATCATATACTGTCTAGGTTTAAGGATCTGGGGTCTACGGTGTAGGATCTAGGTTTAATGGACTACCCTCTGGACTTAGCGTCTAGGGTTAAAGGATTTTAGATAAGCATCTAGGGTCTAGGATTTACTATCTATAATTAAGGCTCCAATTTCTAGGGTTAAGGCTTATAATTCAGCATCTAGTCTTTAGGGTTTAGAGCTTTGCGTCTAGGCTTAACAGTCTATGTTATAGAGTGTAGCATCTGGGGTTAATCATATACGGTCTACGTTCAAGGATCTAGGATCTACGGTTTAGGATCTAGGATTAATGGACTACCCTCTGGACTTAGCGTCTAGGGTTAAAGGATTATAGATAATCATCTAGGGTCTAGGATCAAGGCTCCAGCGTCTAGGCTTAAGGCTTAGAGTTTCGCATCTAGTCTTTAGGGTTTAGAGCTTTGCATCTAGGATTAACAGTCTATGGTATAGAGTGTATCATCTGGGGTTAAGCATCTACGGTCTACGTTTAAGGATCTAGGGTCTACGGTTTAGGATCTAGGATTAATGGAATACCGTCTGGACTTCGCGTCCAGGCTTAAAGGATTATAGATAAGCGTCTAGCGTCTAGGGTTTAGTATGTAGGATTAAGGCTCCAGCATCTAGGGTTAAGGCTTTATAGTTTAGCACCTAGTCTTAAGGTCTAGGGTTTAGAGCTTTGGGTCTAGGATTAAGGGTCTATGGTATAGAGTGTAGCGTCTGGGTTTAAGCATATACGGTCTACGTTTAAGTATCTTCGGTCTATGGTGTAGGATCTAGGATTAATGGACTACTGTCTGGACTTAGCGTCTAGGGTTTAGTATCTAGGAGTAAGGGTCCAGCGTCTAGGGTTAAGGCTTTCTAGTTTAGCATCTAGTCTTTAGGTCTAGGGTTTAGAGCTTTGTGTCTAGGATTAAAGGTCTATGGTATAGCATGTAGCGTCTGGGGTTAAGCATAGACGGTCCACGTTTAAGCATTTAGGATCTATGGTCTAGGATCTAGGATTAAAAGCGGCCATCTCGGCAGCTCCCTCAGAGCACGCGGCAGTGCAGAGCGGGATTGGCAGCGGCACCGGTGAGAGCTGCTCCTTTAATTACTGAGGATTAGAGAAGGGGCCGGGCTTCTCGGAGACGGCGAAGCCGGAGCAGACCTAGGAGACCCGAGTCTGAGCCGGAATCCTGAGAGGAACAGGAAGGCTGTCGTGGCAGGGGTTGTGGCTGAGAACGGCAGCAAGGTTTAAAAGCGGCCATCTCGGCAGCTCCCTCAGAGCACGCGGCAGCGCAAA
>NC_067311.1:1437672-1513987 GCF_020740795.1 Apus apus | reverse complement strand
AAGCTCTAAACCCTAGACCTTAAGACTAGATGCTAAACTATAAGCCTTAAACCTAGAAGCTGGAGCCTTAATCCTAGATACTAGACCCTAGACGCTTATCTGTAATCCTTTAACCGTTGATGCGAAGTCCAGTCGGTAGTCCATTAATCCTAGATACTAAACCTTAGACCCTAGATCCTTAAACGCAGACCGTATATGCTCTACCACAGTCGCTACACACTATACCATAGACGGTTAATCCTAGACACAAAGCTCTAAACCCTAGACCTTAAGACTAGATGCTGATCTATAAAGCCTTAACCCTAGACGCTGGAGACTTAATCCTAGATACTAAATCCTAGACGCTTATCTATAATCCTTTAACCCTAGACGCTAAGTCCAGACGGTAGTCCATTAATCCTATATACTAAACCAGAGACCCTAGATCCAGAAACGTAGACCGTATATGCTTAACCCCAGATGCTACACTCTATACCATTGACGGTTAAGCCTAGACGCAAAGCTCTAAACCCTAGACCTTAAGACTAGATGCTAAACTATAAAGCGTTAGCCCTAGACGTTGGACCCTTAATCCTAGATACTAAATCCTAGCCGCTTATCTATAATCCTTTAAGCCTAGACGCTAAGTCCAGACAGTAGTCCATTAATCCTAGATCCTACACCACAGACCCTAGATCCAGAAACGTAGACCGTATATGCTTGACACCAGACGCTACACTCTCTACCATAGACCGTTCATCCTAGACGCAAAGCTCTAAACCCTAGACCTTAAGACTAGATGGTAAACTATAAAGCCTTAACCCTAGATGCTTTACCCTTAATCGTAGATACTAGACCCTAGACCCTAGACGCTTATCTGGAATACTTTAATCCTAGATGTGAAGTCCAGACGGTAGTCCATTAATCCTAGATACTAAATCATAGACCCTAGATCCTTAAACGTAGACCGTATATGCTTAACCCCAGACGCTACACTTTATACCTTAGACCGTTAATCCTAGACGCAAAGCTCTAAACTCGAGACATTAAGACTAGATGCTAAACTATAAAGCCTCAACCCTAGACACTTTACCCTTAATCGTAGATACTAAACCCTAGACCCTAGACGCTTATCTATAATCCTTTAAGCCTAGACGCTAAGTCCAGACTGTAGTCCATTAATCCTAGATACTAAAACAGAGACCCTAGATCCTTAAACGTAGACTGTATATGCTTAACCCCAGACGCTACACTCTATACCGTAGACGGTTAAGCCTAGACACAAAGCTCTAAACCCTAGACCTTAAGACTAGATGCTAAACTATAAAGCCTTAACCCTAGAGGCTGGACCCTTAATCGTAGATACTAAACCCTAGACCCTAGACACATATCTATAATCCTTTAACCGTTGATGCGAAGTCCAGACGGTAGTCCATTAATCCTAGATACTAAACCAGAGACCCTAGATCCTTAAACATAGACCGTATATGCTTAACCCCAAACGCTGCACTCTGTACCATAGACCGTTAAGCCTAGAGGCAAAGCTCTAAACCCTAGACCTTAAGACTAGATGCTAAACTATAAAGCCTTACCCTAGACTCTGGAGCCTTAATCCTAGATTCTAGACCCTAGATGCTTATCTATAATCCTTTAAGCCTAGACGCTAAGTCCAGACTGCAGTCCATTAATCCTAGATCCTACACCATAGACCGTAGATCCAGAAACGTAGACCGTATATGCTTTACCCCAGACGCTACACTCTATACCATAGACGGTTAAGCCTAGACGCAAAGCTCTAAACCCTAGACCTTAAGACTAGATGCTAAAATATAAAGCCTTAACCCTAGACGCTGGACCCTTAATCTTAGATACTAAACCCTAGACCCTAGACGATTATCTGTAATCCTTTAAGCCTGGACGCTAAGAGCAGACGATAGTCCATTAATCCTAGATCCTATACCGTAGTCACTAGATCCTTAAAAGCAGACCGTAGATGCTTAAACCCAGGTGCTACACTCTATACCATAGACGGTTAAGCCTAGACGCAAAGCTCTAAACCCTAGACCTTAAGACTAGATGCTAAAATATAAAGCCTTAACCCTAGACGCTGGAGACTTAATCCTAGATACTAGACCCTAGACCCTAGATACTTACCTATAATCCTTTAACCCTAGACGCGAAGTCCAGATGGTAGTCCATTAGTCCTAGATCCTACACCATAGACCCTAGATCCTTAAACGTAGACATTATATGCTTAACCCCCAGATGCTACAATCTATACCATAGACGGTTAAGCCTAGATGCAAATTTCTAAACCCTAGACCATAAGACTAGATGCTAAACTATAAAGCCTCAACCCTAGACGCTGGAACCTTAATCGTATATACTAGATCCTAGATCCTAGACGCTTATCTGTAATCCATTTAAGCCTACATGCTAAATCCAGACAGTAGTCCATTAATCCTATATCCTACACCGTAGGATCCTAGACCTTAAGACTAGATGATAAACTATAAAGCCTTAACCATAGACGCTTCAGTCTTAATCCTAGATACCAGAACCTAGACGCTTATCTGTAATCCTTTAACCCTAGACGCGAAGTTCAGACGGTAGTCCATTAATCCTAGATACTAAACCATAGACCCTAGATCTTTAAACGTAGACCGTATATGCTCAACCACAGTAGCTACACACTATACCATAGACCGTTAATCCTAGACGCAAAGCTCTACATCCTAAAGACTAGATGCTAAACTATAAAGCCTTAACCCTAGACGCTGGACCCTTAATCCTAGATACTAACCCTATACTCTTATCTATAATCCCTTTAGCCATAGACGCTAAGTCCAGACCGGTATCCATTAATCCTAGATACTAAACCTTAGACCCTAGATCCTTAAACGTAAACCATATATGATTAACTTCAGACGCTACACACTGTACCATAGACCGTTAATCCTAGACGCAAAGCCTCTAAACCCTAGACCTTAAGACGATATGCTAACTATAAAGCCTGAACCCTAGACGCTGGAGCCTTAATCCTAGATACTAAACCCTAGACCCTAGACGCTTCTCTATAATCCTTTAACCCTAGACGCTAAGTCCAGACGGTAGTCCATTAATCCTAGATACAAAACCCTAGACCCTAGACGCTTCTCTATAATCCTTTAACCCTAGACGTAAGTCCAGATGGTAGTCCATTAATCCTAGATACTAAACCGTACACCCTAGATCCTTAAACGTAGACCGTATATGCTTGACCCCAGATGATACACTCTATACCATAGACCGTTAATCCTATATGCAAAGCTCTAAACCCTAGACCATAAGACTTCATGCTAAACGTAAAGCCTTAACCCTAGACGCTGGACTCTTAATCCTTGATACTAGACCCTAGACCCTAGATGCTTATCTATAATCCTTTAAGCCTAGACGCTAAGTCCAGATGGTAGTCCATTAATCCTAGATCCTACACAGTAGACCCTAGATCCATAAATGTAAACCTTGTATGATTAACCCCAGACTCTACACTCTATACCATAGACGTTAATCCTAGACGCAAAGCTCTAAAACCTAGACCTTAAGACTAGATGCTAAACTATAAAGCCTTAACCCTAGATGCTGGATCCTTAATCCTAGACCCTAGAGGCTTATCTATATTCCTTTAAGCCTAGACGCTTAGTCCAGAGGTAGTCCATTAATCCTAGATCCTACACAGTAGACCCTAGATCCTTAAATGTAAACCTTATATGATTAACCCCCAGACTCTACACTCTATACCATTCACCGTTAATCCTAGACGCAAATCTCTACAACCTACAGACTCGATGCTAAACCTCTAAGCCTTAAGCCTAGACCCGCTGGAGCCATTAATCATACATACTAAATCCTAGACCCCTAGATGCTTTATCTATAACTCCATTTAAGCCTAGATGCTAAGTCCAGACGGTTAGTCCATTACTCCGAGATACTAAACCGTAGACCCTAGATCCTTATATGTTAGACCGTATATGCTTACCCCAGATGCTACACTCTATACATGGTCCGTTATACCTAATGCAAATCTCTAAACCCTAGACCTTAAGATTATATGCTAAACTATAAAGCCTTAACCCTAGACGCTGGACCCTTAATCCTAGATACTAAACCCTAGACGCTAAGTCCAGACTGTAGTCCATTAATCCTAGATACTAAACCGTAGAGCTTGATCATAGAATCATAGAATCATAGGGGTTGGAAGGGACCTCGAAAAATCATCCAGTCCAACCCCCCCGCCAGAGCAGGGTCACCTAAAGAGCATCACATAGGAAGGCGTCCAGGCGGGTTTTGAATGTCTGCAGAGATGGAGTCTCCACAACCTCTCTGGGCTGCCTGTTCCAGTGCTCTGTCACTCTCACAGTAAAAAAATTTTTTCTGATATTCTCCTTAAACTGCTATGCTCCAATTTGTATCCATTACTCCTTGTCCTATCACTGGTCATCACTGAAAAAAGCTTAACTCCGTCTTCTTGACACTCACCCTTTACGTATTTGTAAACATTGATGAGGTCACCCCTCAGTCTCCTTTTCTCCAAACTAAAGAGACCCCAGCTCCCTCAGCCTTTCCTCATAAGGGAGATGTTCCACTCCCTTAATCATCTTTGTGGCTCTGCGCTGGACTCTTTCAAGCAGTTCCCTGTCCTTCTTGAACTGAGGGGCCCAGAACTGGACACAATACTCCAGATGCGGCCTCACCAATGCAGAATAGAGGGGGAGGAGAACCTCTCTTGACCTACTAACCACACCCTTTCTAATACACCCCAGGATGCCATTGGCCTTCTTAGCCACAAGGGCACATTGCTGGCTCATGGTCATCCTCCTGTCTACCAGGACCCCCAGATCCCTTTCACCTACACTGCTCTCCAGCAGGTCAGCCCCCAACCTGTACTGGTGCATGACATTTTTCTTCCCCAAATGCAAAACTCTACACTTGCCCTTGTTAAACTTCATCAGGTTTTTTCCCCGCCCAAGTCTCCAGCCTGTCTAAGTCTCTCTGAATGGCAGCACAGCCTTCTGGTGTGTCAGCCACTCCTCCCAGCTTGGTGTCATCAGCAAACTTGCTGAGGGTACATTCTGTACCCTCATCCAGGTCGTCGATGAAGATGTTGAACAACACCGGTCCCAGTACCGACCCCTGAGGGACTCCACTAGTCACAGGCCTCCAACTAGATTTTGCCCCATTGACTACAACTCTCTGACTTCTTCCTTTCAACCAGTTCTTGATCCACCTCACTGCCTGATCATCAAACCCATACTTGATCAACTTATCTACAAGGATGCTGTGGGAGACGGTGTCAAATGCTTTACTGAAATCAAGATAGACCACATCCACCGCTCTACCATCATCTTTCCACCTAGTAATTTCCTCATCGAAGGCTATGAGGTTAGTCAAACATGACTTACCCTTGGTAAAACCATGTTGACTGCTCTTGATGACCCCCATCTCCTTGATATGTCTAGAGATAGTGCCAAGGACAAGTTGTTCCATCACCTTTCCAGGGATGGAGGTGAGGCTGACCGGTCTATAGTTACCCGGGTCCTCCTTCTTGCCCTTCTTGTAGACTGGAGTGACATTTGCTATCCTCCAGTCCTCAGGCACCTCTCCTGTTACCCAAGACTTACCGAAGATGATGGAGAGTGGACTGGCAATGACCTCCGCCAGCTCCCTCAGCACCCTTGGATGCATTTCATCCGGACCCATCGATGTATGGATGTCCAGATTACGCAACTGATCCCTAACCCAATCCTCATCTACCTGGGCAAACTCCTCCTTTATCTTGACTTCTACTGGGGCTATATGAAACTGGGGCTCATGGGGAAAGCCTGCAGGAGTAAAGACAGAGGCAAAGAAGGCATTCAGCACCTCTGCCTTCTTTAAATCCTCTGTCACCAGGGCACCCACCTCATTCAGCAGTGGGCCTATATTGCCTCTGGTATTAGTTTTGTTGGCTATGTATTTGAAAAAGCCCTTTCTATTGTCCTTAACCCGACTTGCAAGGTTAAGTTCCAAGGAGGCCTTAGCTTTCCTAGTTGCCTCCCTACATTCTCTGACAACAGTCCTATATTCCTCCCAAGTAACCAGCCCCTCCTTCCATGATCTATAGATTTTCCTTTTCCATTTGAGTTTGCCCAGCAGTTCCTTTTTTAACCACGCTGGTCTCCTAGCTCCCTTACTAGATTTTCTACCCATTGGGGGACACTGATCCTGTGCTTGCAAGAAGTGGTCCTTGAATGTTGTCCAGCTATCTTGAGCCCCTTTACCTTCTAGCACTCTGTCCCATGGGACTTCCCTTAACAATTGATTGAGGAGGCCAAAGTTTGCTCTGTGGAAGTCCAGGGTTCTGGTCCTGCTGGGTATTCTGTTCCTCCCACACAGAATCCTGAACTCCACCATCTCGTGGTCACTGCAGCCAAGGCTGCCATTGACCACCACTGCTTCAACAAGGCCCTCCTTGTTGGTGAGCACAAGATCCAGCAGCGCTCGTCTTCTAGTCGGCTTGTCCACCATTTGCATTAACAAGTTGTCATCAGTGCACTGGAGGAACCTCCTAGACCATGAAAGGCTGGCTGTGTAAGTCTTCCAGCAGATATCGGGGTAGTTAAAATCTCCCATGAGGACCAAGGACTGTAACTGTGAGGCTGCTTTCAGCTGCCTGTAGAAAGCCTCATCAACTTCCTCATCTTGATCAGGAGGTCTGTAGTAGACCCCCACAACTGTATCACCCATACCACCCTGCCCTTTAATTCTTACCCACAGACTTTCAACTTGCCCCTCATCAGCCCCTGCACAAAACTCGATACATTCTAGCTGCTCTCTCACATAAAGAGCAACTCCACCACCTCGCTTCACCGACCGATCTTTCCTAAAAAGCACATAGCCATCCATGGCCACATTCCAGTCGTGTGAGCTGTCCCACCATGTCTCTGTTATTGCTACCAGATCATAACCCTTAGACCGCACACAGATCTCTAACTCTTCCTGTTTATTCCCCATGCTGCGTGCATTGGTGTACAGGCATTTCAGGAAGCAAGTAGAGCACACTGGTGGGACCAAATCCTCCTTAGACCACCCCCCTTCAGGCCCTGGTATGTTTCTCTTGGGCTCGTCCCTAACAGACCCAGTTTTCTCCCCTTCCCCCTTCACATCTAGTTTAAAGCTCTCTCAATGAGCCCTGCTAAGTCCTGCCCCAAAAGCCTTTTCCCCCTCTGGGACAGGTGCATCCCACCTGCCACCATCAGGCCGGGTGTCTCGTAGAGCAGCCCGTGGTCAAAAAAACCAAAGCCCTGCCTTTGGCACCAGTCTCGTAGCCATTCATTGATAAGTAAACTCTTCCTCTTTATCTCTCCACCCATTCTTACAGGAGGTATGGAGGCAAACACGACTTGTGCTCCAGACCCCCTAACTAGCCGTCCCAGGGCCCTGAAGTCTCTCTTCATTGCCCTTACATTTCTTGTAATAATTTCGTCACTACCAACCTGAAAAATCAGCAGTGGGTAGTAATCAGATGGATTCACCATACTAGAGAGTTTCCTTTTAACATCTCTAATGCGAGCCCCAGGGAGGCAGCAGACCTCCCTGTGGGATGGGTCTGCTCGACAGATGGGCCCTTCTGTTCCCCTCAGAAGGAAGTCTCCCACCACAATTGCCCTCCTTTCCTTCTTAGTTGAAGAAGTCCTAAGTCGTGGAGCTGAGCGACAAGTCCTAGGCGGTTCACTAGACAAATCTGTCACTCCAGCTTCATTTTCCTGTCCCTGAAGTTCCAAGGCCTCATACCTATTCTTCAGGGGCAATTCGGAGGGTGGAGGGAGTTGGGAGGGTTTTTTCTTGCCTCTCCGAGGACGGACCTCCCTCCATTCCTCCAAGTCCCTAACGTTCTCTCCTTCTGTCTGAGGACAGGAGGGGAGGGGATCCGTCACTTCTTCTAGCACCTCTTCCTTCTGCCCTTGCTTCGGTGTTTGGCTCCATCAATCTATTTCGCTCTCACATTCTCTGATGATTCTAAGTCTTTCAACCTCCTCTGTCAGTCTAACCACCTGCCTAAGGAGATCATTGATTTGCTCACACCGCACACACGCGGTGCCACTGGCTCCCTCTACTACCAGTGCCAGGCTCAGGCACTCGCTGCAGCCAGAGACCTGCACAGCTGCGTGCCTGCTCAGAACCTCCGTCTGAGTTCCCATATCCTTTTTCAATATGGTTTTAGGGCGTGTTGTCACCATGCTAGAGAAATTTACCGGTGTTCTCTGCTTCCTGCCTGCCCTCGCTCTCCGCGTGAGCTCGCGCTCCCCGCCCTCGCGCCACTTCCTGTGATGGCTACCGCCGCTCTGCGCTGCCGCGTGCTCTGAGGGAGCTGCCGAGATGGCCGCTTTTAAACCTTGCCGCCGTTCTCAGCCACACCCCCTGCCACGTCAGCCTTCCTGTTCCTCTCAGGATTCCGGCTCAGACTCGGGTCTCCTAGCTCTGCTCCGGCTTTGCCGTCTCCGGGAAGCCCGGCCCCTTCTCTAATCCTCAGTAATTAAAGGAGCAGCTCTCACCGGTGCCCGCTGCCGCTCTCCGCTCTGCGCTGCCGCGTGCTCTGACGGAGCTGCCGAGATGGCCACTTTTAATCCTAGATCCTACACCGTAGACCGTAAATGCTTAAACGTGGACCGTCTATGCTTAACCCCAGACGCTACATGCTATACCATAGACCGTTAATCCTAGACGCAAAGCTCTAGACCCTAGACCTTAAGAACTGTATGCTAAAATATAAGCCTTAACCCTAGATGCTGGAGCCTTAATTCCTAGATACTAAAAACCAGACGCTTATCTTTAATCCTTTAACCCTAGACGCTAAGTCCAGGCGGTAGCCCGTTTAAACCTAGATACTAAACCTTAGGACCCTAGATCCTTAAACGTAGACCATATATGATTAACTTCAGAGGCTACACACTATACCATAGAGTTTAATCCTAGATGAAAAGCTCTAAAACCCTAGACCTTAAGACTAGATGCTAAAGTATAAAGCCTTAACGCTAGACGTTGGACCCCTTAATCCCTAGATACTAAACCCTAGAACCTAGACGTTTATCCATAATCCTTTAACCCTAGACGCTAAGTCCAGACGGTAGTCCATTAACCCTAGATCCTACACCATAGACCCTAGATCCAGAAACGTAGACCGTATATACTTAACCCCAGACGCTACACTCTATACCATAGACGGTTACTCCTAGACACAAAGCTCTAAACCTAGACCTTAAGACTAGATGCTAAACTATAAAGCCTTAACCCTAGACGCCTGGACCCTTAATCCTAGATACCTAAACCCTATACTCTTATCTATAATCCTTTAGCCATAGACGCTAAGTCCAGACGGTAGTCCATTAATCCTAGATCCTACTCCGTAGACCCTAGATTCTTAAATGTAGACCGTACATGCTTGACCCCAAATGCTACCATCTATACCATAGACGGTTAATCCTAGACACAAAGCTCTAAACCCTAGACCTTAAGACTAGATGCTGATCTATAAAGCCTTAACCCTAGACGTTGGACCCTTAATCCTTTACACTAGACCCTAGACACTTATGTATAATCCTTTAAGCATAGACTCTATGTCCAGACGGTAGTCCATTAATCCTAGATACTAAACCAGAGACCCTAGATCCTTAAATGTAGACCGTATATGCTTAACCCCCAGATGCTACAGACTATACCATAGACGGTTAAGCCTAGATGCAAATTTCTAAACCCTAGACCCTAAGACTAGATGCTAAACTATAAAGCCTCAACCCTAGACGCTGGAACCTTAATCATATATACTAGATCCTAGACCCTAGACGCTTATCTGTAATCCATTTAAGCCTACATGCTAAATCCAGACAGTAGTCCATTAATCCTAGATCCTACACCGTAGACCCTAGATCCTTAAACGGAGACCGTAGATGCTTAACCGCAGATGCTACACTCTATACCATAGACCGTTAATCCTAGACACAAAGCTCTAAACCCTAGACCTTAAGACTAGATGATAAACTATAAAGCCTTAACCATAGACGCTTCACTCTTAATCCTAGATACCAAACCTAGACGCTTATCTGTAATCCTTTAACCCTTGATGCGAAGTTCAGACGGTAGTCCATTAATCCTAGATACTAACCATAGACCTATCTTAAACGTAAACCATATATGATTAACCAGACGCTACACACTATACCATAGACCGTTAATCCTAGACGCAAAGCTCTAAACCCTAGACCTTAAGACGATATGCTAAACTATAAAGCCTGAACCCTAGACGCTGGAGCCTTAATCCTAGATACTAAACCCTAGACCTGACGTTTATCCATAATCCTTTAACCCTAGACACTAAGTCCAGACGGTAGTCTCCCTTAATCCTAGATACTAAACCCCAGACCCTAGACGCTTATCTTTAATCCTTTAACCCTAGACGCTAAGTCCAGACGGTAGTCCTTTAATCCTAGATACTAAACCATAGACCCTAGATCCTTAAATGTAGACCGTATATGCTTAACCCCAGACGCTACTCTATTCCATAGACCGTTAATCCTAGATGCAAGCTCTAAACCCTAAAGACTAGATTCTAAACTATAAAGCCTTAACCCTAGACGCTGGAGCCTTAATCCTAGATACTAGACCCTAGATGCTTATCTATAATCCTTTAACCCTAGATGCTAAATCCAGACGGTAGTCCATTTATCCTAGATACTAAACCAGAGACCCTTAGATCCTTAAATGTAGGACGTATTGCTTAACCCCAGATGCTACCATCTATACCATAGATGGTTAAGCCTAGACGCAAAGCTCTAAAGCCTAGACATAAGACTAGATGCTAAACTATAATCCTTAACCGTAGACGCTGGACCCTTAATCCTAGAATACTAAACCCTAGACCCTAGACGCTTATCTATAATCCTTTAAGCCTAGACGCTAAGTCGAACGGTAGTCCTTTAATCCTAGATACTGAACCATAGACCCTAGATCTTAAAAAGCAGGCCGTATATGCTTGACCCCAGACACTGCACTCTATACCTTAGACCATTATATCCTAGACACAAAGTTCTAAACCCTAGACCTTAAGAGATGCTAAACTATAAAGCCTTAACCCTAGACGCTGGACCCTTAATCCTCGATACTAAACCCTAGACGCTTATCTATATTCCTTTAACCTAGACTCTATGTTCAGATGGTAGTCCATTAATCCTAGATTCTGAACCGTAGACCCTAGATCCTTAAACATAGACCGTATATGCTTAACCATAGACTCTGCACTCTCTACCATAGACCGTTAATCCTAGACGCAAAGCTCAAAACCCTAGACCTTAAGACTAGATGCTAAACTATAAAGCCTTAACCCTAGACGCTGGAGCCTTAATCCTAGATACTAAACCCTAGACCCTTATCTGTAATCCTTTAAGCCTGGACGTTAAGTCCAGACGATAGTCCATTAATCCTAGATCTAAACCTAGACCTAGATCCTTAAAAGCCGACCGTATATGCTTGACTCCAGACGCTACACTCTATACCATAGACAGTTAAGCCTAGACGCAAAGCACTAAACCCTAGACCTTAAGACTAGATGCTAAACTATAAAGCCTTAAGCCTAGACGCTGGACCCTTAATCCTAGATACTAAACCCTAGACGCTTATCTGTAAATCCTTTAAGCGTGGACGCTTGTCGCAAGCCGGTACCGGGGGGCTACCGGCTGTCAGGAATACTTTTGCAACTCCCCCTCTCAATGTGGAGGGGTTTGTGAAATGAGCCCGAGGGTCACACGCGCGCTGGCCTCCTCAGCGAGCAATGGCCGCGGGGACCCCCCTATTTCCGGGTGGTAGCTAGAGAGCCACCTCCACCCCACCACGCTCAGAGATTGCCTCTAAAGCCAAGATTTACTCCACAAACTAATAGGTTTATTAAGGGTTAACCACAAACCGAGGGATGATGTTCGAGGGACAATGCAGGTGTCAATGGCTACCAGGATATCAATATGTATGTGGGAGAAAGTGTCCTTTAGGGAGGCAATGCAAAGGTGCTTTTTAAGGGTGAGGATTAAGGATCAAAGGGAGGAGGGAGGAGGGAAGGAAACCCGACGCCGGTCCTCCTTAAGAGGTCGCGCTTGTGTGTGCAAGTATGAGGAAAGGAATATGTGTGTGTGGGTATGTGTGTGTGTGTGTGAGGTGATGTTACCCTCACGGCGGCTTGTCCAGCGTCGGTCGGTGGCCAGAGGGCAGGACGGCAGGTCCGTGGTGTCGGAGGGGCAGCCTCTCGGCAGCGAGTGCAGCGCCCGTTGGTTTTCCTCTCCAGCGGCAGCAACACGGGGAGGGGGCTCCGGCCCCGAACCCAGGGGCTCGGGACTCCGGCACGCTCGGGCGCTGAGGCTCAGGCTGGACCCGGGGCAGGCAGGCAGGCAGGGTCCCAGCACCAGTGTCCGCAGCAGGGGGGTTGTCCCACGCGAGAAAGCGTCCGAACGGGCCTCAGGGAGGAGGGAAGGCCACCTGCTGCCCTCGCCACCTTTTATACCCCCTGACCCACCGGTCCAGTCAGTGGTCACTGTCCAGAGCCAATGAGCGTCCGTGAGCCCCCACTTTTAAAGGCGAGGTGACTGCCAGGGGCACAGGATGCTTGTCGCCCATCCTTTTCTGTCCCGGACCACAGCTGTTGTTTTGGGTTCCGTTGTCCTTGAGAAGCAAGTCTGTTTTAGTTCGTTAGCTGGGGATAATCAGGAGAGGCCTTCGCTGGCTTAAAAGGCATTTTGTTTAGACTTATGTGGGGAAGAAAAAGAACAGTTTCCCACATCTCACCCTGTGGGCTTTAAGGCAGCAAGGTGTGAAGTTAAGTTTTATGTGCATAAATGTATATTATAATCTGGATTCCTGCCCAAATCCTTCTCCTCCACATTTGATCTTCACCCTCCGTGGGTGTTGGCTGGAATACACATATGTATGAACAAGGGAACAATTCCCATATAGTATAAGTATATACAATCACATGTCTAACAATCTAACATATCTTCAAAATCTCTAGATCACTAATTATTACTAGTTTTAACAAATAAGTTATACACACATTGAAAACACTTAGATTTACCAATCATCTAGTCTAAACCCACATTCTTATCAACATGTCAACCTCTTGTTATTTTTTGGCAGTCATCAGATTATTCAATGGTTATTATTGAACCAGAAGAGCGCATTTATATTATCCATTCACCCTTGAATCCCAGCTGCAGTATCAGACTCGATCACTGGGAATCTTGAGTAAAGTCGTCTTGCTCGAGCACAGTTCATTCAGGAAGGACATAACGCTGGCTACACATGGGTACAAGATAGGAATAGAATAATTGCAGTTATTATAACACAAACTCAATTTTCCAATTCTATTGGAGGAAAAAGAAAAGAAAAGAAAAGAAAACTAGATTATTTAGGGAATTCCCAAACTTAAATCAAGTTCTTGTCACTTCAGTGAGTTTTGTAATAATGTTCTGATTTCCATCCAAGGTTACATATTGCAAACAGCAACTCAAAGGCAAGTACAGAAGGAGACAATATTACAGAGCACCTTGTTTAGGCCCATGGGGTGATCAGCTCCCACAGCGGTCACAAAGTAACTCCTCTGGAGTCCAGTAGCAGTTGATCAGGCCCTGGTACTGTCAACAGGATGTCTCTGGCTCTTTAAGCTGTCATGCTTTGACAATATATTGATTAACATTATTAGACATAAATACACCAGAGATACAAACAAGACATACAAAACTGAAACACCGATTTTACTCAACATGAATTATCCACCCTTGTACTGATTTTTGTGTTGCTTGTCATTTAAATCAGATGCAACCCATGTATTTGAATTCACCGGTGTTTGTAAGGTGAGCTTGACCTTACCAATGTGTGGCAAATTTGCCAGGACAATTTGTCCAGGATGGAGAGGAGTTTTAGATTGCTTAAAAGACCCTTTTATTTTTTCTGTTGATCTTGAGTGGGTAACTCAGGGAAAAAGGGCATTCAGCGGGGGCCACTCACTTCACCCCCCACCTATTGTTTATAGTAGTGACTGCATACCTTAACCTTTCATCCCATTTCGAGTCCTGTGGGCGAATAAGGCTTTTAATTAACCCATTAGTGCGTTCCACTATTCCATTGGCTTGTGGGTAGTATGGGACATGAAATGTCCATTGAATACCTTCCCTCTTAGCCCACTGTTGTACAAGGTGTGAGGTGAAGTGAGTTCCATTGTCAGATTGGATATTTGTGGGTTTAGGTAGAATTCCAAAGACCTTTTCTAAGAAGCAAACCGTGTTTTCACCATTTGCCTTAGAAACAGCTTCGGCACAGGTCAATCCTGACACCACCTCCACAATCACGATGACATCTTGTTTGTTTCCTGATCTTCGGAAGGGACCGATGTAGTCCACCTGCCATGTGGACCACAAGGGTTTTCCTTCCCTGATATGCAGAGTGTCAGTTGTTAGGGGATGTTCCCCAAGTCTAATTTTGCAAAGATCACATGAGGAGATGACTGTTTTGCACTGCTCACGGGTAACAGGCCATCCCCCTGGCTTGTGCCTCTTTGTATAGATCAAGGATTCCTGAATGGCCCCTCTTACAGTGAAGCCATTCGAGCAATCTTTTCCATTCCTGATTTTCTCCTTCTGTGATAGCTAATCGGATTTCCTTCACATCAATCCTAGCTAGCTCATCAACAAGTTATTCCACTTACTGGCTTCGTCTTTTAGAGCCAGCTTGGTGTGAAGGTATCCATCCTACATGAAAATTAGGATTCTTTTTTGGCAATTTTCAGAATTTGTTGCCACTTCTCTTTATGCCAGACAGGCACTCCGTTAATTTCCCAATTGTTACTTTCCCAGAAAGTAATCCATTCCACACAAGCCTTTAAAAACCGCAAAGGAGTCTGCGTAAATGTACCACAGCGTCCTTGGAGGCTTTTTCTTTTAGGAAAACATTAAGAACAGCGTCCAATTCTCCCACTTGGGCACTGCCCTTATCTTGGTTTATGATTTGTTCGCACTGTGGCAGGTTTAACTGCAGCGGATTTGAACAACCAAGTTTTCCCTTCTCTTCGGGATGAAGCATCTGTGAACCAAGCATTAACCAGTTCACTTCTATATTCTGGGGCTTCTTTGATAGGACTGGGAACTTTCATTATCAGATCCTTTTCATTTGTAGATTCAATTTGTTCCTGGATTTTCAATTGTTTATCTGGGCCTTCTTCAAGTGGAACAGTCCAGAATAGTACTCAATTTGACTATACCCGTTTTCTGATTGTACCCTTTTGGGATATTCCTTCTGGAGGGGCCTTTCCAGACAGTACTTGGTTACTACCTTGAAGGGGCCTCGAAGAATTACTTTTTGTTTTTTAATGATCTTGCTGATTTCTTTTAGTGCTGTACACACTGTCTAGCAATTCCTTTTCCAGAAACAGAATATCGTTTTTCTGAATCCTTCAATGACTGAGAGTAAAAGCCAATTGGTCGAGTACTCCCAGTAGGTCCCTGTTGCCAGAAATTGATATGATAGGGCACTGGTTGAAAACCCCCACTCTATTATTATTGGATCCTCCAGGTGAAGGGGCCCCAGAGTTTGGTATGTCTGCGCCTCCAATAACAACAGTTCAAGGGCCTCATCATGAGATTGATCCCATTCCCAGTGACGATTTTTTCTTTAATAGATCAAAAAGAGGACGTGCTATGATGGATAGGTCTGGGATATGCTTTCTCCAATACTGGAAGGTTCCTAGTATTCCTTGTAGTTCTTTCTTATTGGTGGGTGCCTTTATCTCTCCTAAGTAAGATAAAGTATCGGAAGGAATATTCCAGGTCCCCCCTTTCCATCTTATTCCCAGAAATTTTGCCTCTTGGGATGGAGGTTGCTTTTTCTCTTCAGGGGATTTCTATTTGCATATCGGTGAGATGCTTGATGATAGCATCATAAACTGCTTTTAACCCTCCCCCTCACCTCTGACCCCCTACCAGCACATCATCTATGTATTGATAGATTTTTTACCTTGGAATTATTTCTGATTTCTGGAATGTTTTCCAGTTCACACGCAAGCGCGTGATGAGCTAGTGTGGGTGAGTGTTTATATCCCTGGGGCAACCTTGTGAAAGTGTACTGCACCCCATCCCAAGTGAAGGCAAAATACTTCTGGTCCTCAGGATCAATAGGGATTTGGAAGAACATATCCTTTATGTCCAGGGAGGCCAGCACTGGGTAGCTGCTGCTTCCTGGATCTCTAACACCAGATCAGCAATGTTAGGTACAGCAGCTGTGAGTGCATCTGTATTGGCATTCAATTTCCTGTAGTCGACTGTCATTCTCCATTTACCATTGGGTTTTCTTACCGGCCAAATTGGGGAGTTAAATGGTGAATGACAGGGCACAATAATGCCCTTTTGTTTTAGATCAGAAATGACTTCTTTGATGCCTTCCTTAGGCAGCAACAGGAATGGAATACTGCTTAATATTTGTGATCCTGCTTTGTGGCAGACGGGGAGCACGTTTGTAGCAACCTCAGCTTAGTGTGGGGTGTGCCAAAATTCCAGTAGCGACCGTTCTCGTCTCTCCACGCTCGCCCAAGAGAACATCCATTCCTAACAAATTGTAAGGAATGTCACCCACAATCATTTCAGTCCGAATCGGTTCTTCCTCTCCTGGTAGATTTAAAGTCACTTTAGCTGTTTTTTGTAAGCAGAGTTACCAAATGCTCCACTTACATATATTGGCTTTTTAGCTGGTTTAATACCACATTGTTCAGCTACATCAGCTTTTAGCGTGGAAATCTGTGCTCCTGTGTCCACCACAAATGTTACAGGATAGCGTCTTGGCCAACAGCACAAGTAAGCTCCAAGTCCCCATTTTTGTTTTGAACTATTCGTAGTACATTCTGCCAATCTTTTGGGAGGGTTGGGAGCTTTAGGGCCTGATTGTTTGTCATTTTCCTGTGATCATTTTCATTTCCTATGTCAAAATTTTGGTTTTCCTCTCCCCCCCCCGTCTCTTTTTCTTTCTTTTTGATTTCTTTTTCTTGGCAGAAGGAGGGCTATTTAGTTTCCCGACTTGTTGGGTTTTTCCCTGGATCTGTCTCTTGAATTAGACCTTGAGCTGGGCGGTGTAGGCCAACTTTCTACCAGGTCTTTCAGAAGCTGGTAAGAATAATCCTGAGACAAAAGCTTCGATGGGATACCTTTACGCCTGGCTTCCTCCTTAAGCTTAGCGTAGGGCCCTTTGTCATCACCTCGAGATGAAGCACTTTTGTTTTCAGGGTACTGGCTTTTATGGGTGCTGTTTGGCTTTCTGTTATTTTTAGATCTATCCACGACTGTCCAGTCACCCCGTGATTTTCTTCCCGCTGCTTAGGAGGATCCCGGGGACCTGGCAAGCCACATCAGCATAGGAGGGTCGAATCTTTTGTCTGGCTGCAGAAGGCTTGGGAACATCTTCAGAATCAGATGTATCCTCATATTCCTTGCCGTATTTTATCAATTCTTGGCCAAATCAGACCATGTAAAATCCTCGCAGATCTCCGGTTTTCGATTCTAAGTTTGATTTTCACCGGCTGCCTCTTTAAGTAACAGAGGAGCCCCCTGATTAAGGCCTTCATTCTGTCTGGTTTCACTCGAAGATTCATAGGGACTTTCTGATCTGGTACCTAAATCATGGTCATAAATCATTTGAATTGCAGGCAGCCTTTTGGACATTGTCCAAAATGTTCGAATAGCCCCCCCTCAGGGGTCCTCGGCTCCTCCTCTGCTAAGGGGATCCGTCGGAAGCCAACAAAGAAAAGCTGCTCGCTGGGTTAGGGGACCAGGGGTGTCCACCTTCTCCAGTCGTTAGAATAATTCCAGATCCCCAGTACCCTCTAGCTTCTTGTTCACTTAATCTGATCTCGTCTCCTCTCCCCTGTGAGGGACACTCTCATTACAGATTCAGCTTCTGTCTCAGGATGGGCGCCTGCTGTATTGTTTTCTAATTTGTGCAATTCTAATGGTGTGTAAGCTATTTCTTGACTACCTTCTCTTTCTTCCTACCAGTATCTTATCAAGAGCAAAAGTCGTTCTCATAACCGGGCGCAGTTGTTTATGCTCTATTCTCTCCTCCTCATCATCCTCAGAACCGGTATAGTGAGAAGGTAAATTAGTTGGGACTTTGTCCCTATTTATGGGAAGTCGGTGGACCATATTTCTCCAATTCACCAATCCTTCGAATGCTATGGTGAATATCCATCTCCAAATCACTAAACCTATTGTCCACAAATCGTGAAACTTTATGGACATTTATCTCCCAAATTGCTAATTCTTTGAGTGTTATGTGTCATGAAGTCCTTTAACTGCTCGTGTAATATCCTAAAATCTGCCCTTAGTCCCTCCTCTGCTCCCTGGAGAGGGGGGGGCTACAGCTGTGCGGGGGCTTGCTGCTCTTGCGGCTGTGGCTTTGATTCCAAAATCGGGCTGCTGCTTTTCTGTCCCGAAATGAAAACTCACACTTTCCCTGTCTGATTGCTCAGAGTTTACGGGCTTACATTTCTTTAGTGTGTTAAAGTCATCCAAGACCTCAGTATCCTGACTACCAGAACCTGAGGGAATCCTCGCAATTAGCAAGTTCCCCCATGTTATCACCTAAGTGAGACAGGGTTGGTCACCAGTTCTCTCCTTTCCCCTGCTTTCTTAACCCTTCAATTTCTCGCTGCAACCCTTCAATTCTTTGCTGCCAACTTTATATTCTCTTGCTGCAACCCTTCAATCTCTTGCTGCAACCATTCAATCTCTGCTGCAACTCTTCGGGGTTTTTGCTGCAACCCTTCAATTCTTTGCTGCAACTCTTTATTCTCTCTCTGTAACCCTTCAGTTCTTTGGCTGTAATCACCTCCTTTGCTTGCTGCACCACCATGGCCAGGATAAAGAAATTTGGGGCACTGATGAAATCAAGCCATGTTTCTTAATCTCCTTTTTAAGCTCTTTAGACAGAGGAGTACCATCTTCCAAAAGTCATGATGTAATTTGCGAGTCTACTGAGGTCTCCCCCCATGTAGGCATCGTAAATCACTTTGTACTGCTCCCCTCTGTATAGCGTACCCGCGCCCTCTTAAGGTGCTCCCAGAAGGGACGCACAAATGCCCATTTCTGCAATTCCTCCTCAAAACTAGAGGGAGATGAAAATGGCGCTCCTGAACTTCAGTGCTTTCCTCACTAATTTCATTTTCTACATTTTCTGCACCAGCACTTAGAGCATCTGCATCACCTATATCCCCCTTGGTAGCCATTTCTTTTATACTATATATTTTTTTTTTTTTTTTTTTCTAGTTAAGCAATTTCAGAGGTGGGGGCTTCTATCAGACCCTCCGTTATCCCTACTTCTGACACCAGATGTCGCAAGTGCCGTACCCGGGGGGCTACGGCTGTCAGGATACTTTTGCGACTCCCCCCTCTCAATGTGGAGGGGTTTGTGAATGAGCCCGAGGGTCACACGCGGCGCTGCCTCTCACGGAGCAACGGCCACCGGGAGACCCTATTTCCGGGTGGTAGCTAGAGAGCACCCCCCCCCACCGCCCACCACGCTCAGAGATTGCCTCAAAGCCAAGATTTACTCCACAAACTAATAGGTTTATTAAGGGTTAACACAAACCGAGGATGATGTTCGGGGACAATACAGGTGTGAATGGCTACCAGGGAAATCGATATGTATGTGGTGAGAAAGTGTCCTTTAGGGAGGCAATGCAAAGGTGCTTTTAAGGGAGAGGATTAAGGATCAAAGGGAGGAGGGAGGAGGAAGGAAACCCGACGCCGTCCTCCTTAAGAGGTCGCTGCTGTGTGTGCAAGTATGAGGAAAGGAATATGTGTGTGTGGGTATGTGTTGTGTGTGTGTGAGGTGATGTTACCCTCCGGCGGCTTGTCCAGCGTCGGTCGGTGGCCAGAGGGCAGGGACGGCAGGTCCGTGGTGGTCGGAGGGGCAGCCTCTCGGCAGCGAGTGCAGCGCCCGTTGGTTTCCTCTCCAGCGGCAGCCACGCGGGGAGGGGGCTCCGGCCCCGACCCCAGGGCTCGGGACTCCGGCACGCTCGGCGCTGAGGCTCAGGCTGGACCCGGGGCAGGCAGGCAGGCAGGGTCCCAGCACCAGTGTCCCGCAAGCAGGGGGGTGTCCCACGCGAAAGCGTCCCGAACGGGCCTCAGGGAGGAGGGAAGGCCCACCTGCTGCCCTCAGCCACCTTTTATACCCCCTGACCCACCGGTTCCAGTCAGTGTCACTGTCCAGAGCCAATGAGCGTCCGTGAGCCCCATAGACGGTTATAAAGCCTAGACGCAAAGCTCTAAACCCTAGACCTTAAGGACTAGATGCTAACTATAAAGCCTTAACCCTAGAGGCTGAACACTTAATCCTAGATGCTAGACCCCTAGACGCTTATCTATAATCCTTTAACCCTTGATGCAAAGTCCAGACGATAGTCCCATTAATCCTAGATACTAACCATAGACCCTAGATCCTTAAACGTAGGACCGTATATGCTAAACCCAGACGCTACACACTATACCATAGACCGTTAATCCGAGACGCAAAGCTCTAAACCCTAGACCTTAAGACTAGATGCTAAACTATAAATACTGAACCCTAGACGCTGGAGCCTTAATCCTAGATACTAAACCCTAGACCCTAGACGCTTATCTATAATCCTTTAAGCCTAGACGCTAAGTCCACACGGTAGTCCATTAATCCTAGATACGAAACCATAGACCCTAGATCCTTAAACGTAGACGGTAGATGCTTAACCCCAGACGCTACACTCTATACCATAGACCGTTAATCCTAGATGCAAAGCTCTACACCCTAGACCTTACGACTCAATGCTAAACCATAAAGCTGTCCTGGTTTGAGCCAGGATTAATCCAATTTTTCTTTTCACTAATTTTTTTTTCCTTCAGTAAGCTTTCTTTTAACTAGCAACTGTGTGTTCTGCTAGGCTGATAAGACAGTGGAATGTTTTTCTAACTACTGAGGTTTCAAGGTTGCACCTTCACTCTGCCGGCTCAGACACTATGGGGAGGTCTCTGACCCCCCCCGTGGGAGGCTGAGTTAGACAGAGAGCAAAATTGGCCAAAGATATTCCATTCCATATATCTACGTAAGCTCAAAGGAAGGTCAGAGATCATAGAAGACAGCTTCCTGCTTCTTCTCGCCTTCTCTTCCGTCCATGGCCGGCGTCCGGGGAGGACTCTGTTCATCCCATCACCGTCGACCCTTAGCTCGAGCTCTCCTGACCCTTATATAACTCTCTGCTTTCTCCAGCAGCAGCTCCGGGATTCCTCGGGACTCTTCCCAGTTCAGGGGAGTGCTGTGGGAGTTGCTGGGGGTGGGGGGAGGCGAGGGACTTTTGCCCATATCTGAATATATCTGTATATAATTGTATATACTTTCTGGTATGATTCATTAGTGTTTTAATTAAAGCTGTGTAGTTTAGTTTTCAATCCAGCCAAGTCTCTCTCTTTTTCTCTCTCTCCTTCCCTACCTGGGGTGGGGGGGGAGGGGATCGAGAGCATTGTTGTCAGACCTGAGTCAAACGGGTGACAAACGATTAATTGGCGCCCAACGTGGGGCTCGATTTTAAGCCCAGATTACACATTTTCATCAATGGGAGTGTGCAAAATTCCATCTCTGATGGGAGGAATCCCTCAGATACCACTGAGCAATAATTCTGCTGAGTGTCCTGACGGATTGAAAACTGAACAGACACTTACTGCAATGAATCTACTGGATCTTTTTCCAAACCTGCAATTGTACATGTGGTATGTAGCCCAGGGCATTCTGCTCTTTGTAGCGGCTCTTGTGATTCTGTTTGTGGTTTATTGACAGAACTGTAGCCATAATCAACCGTATCATTACCAGCCTAGTGATCCTAGGGATGATGATACTGTTCTCTATGGGGGCACTGTATGTGTACAGTTACACTGCAAGTCCTAGTGGTACAACTCCTAAAGTGAATGGAACGGTCCATGTTGGTAACAGCAATATCTGGTTCAATTTTACCTCTCCATATTCTCTCAAGCTGAATCTCCCAGCTCTTGATGTGAATAGCATGGTTGCAGTGGGGATGTTTTTGCTGAATGTTTATAATATATTGTGGATTCGTAGGGCAACATGCTGTTCTACTCACTGCCACTCCCCCACAGGCAATGCTGCTGCCACTGCTGCTACAAAAACAACTGCTTCTACAAAGATAAAGTCCAATCCCTTGCATATCAAGCTAGTTGACCCTGTGACTAGGAGCAAGGCAAAGACAAAAACAGAGGCTTACAGTGAGGAAGGGAAGGATTCTAAATCAGATGATGGAACAGGTACCTCTCAAGCAGATAAAAGAACAGCAGGTCCTCCTCAATCAGATGACGACGGTGACCTCGCCCAGCCTTTCTCTATGAAAGAACTGCGCCTCATGAGAAAGGACTTCACCCGCATTGATGGTGAGGGAATCCTTCCTTGGCTTCTCCGATGCTTTGATAGTGGTGCTGAGACCTACAATGTGGATGAGAGAGAAGCCAAGCAGTTGGGATCCCTGGCCAGAGATGCTGGTATTGACAGAGCACTTAGTAGTAAGGCAGGAACTACTACCCTGTGGGACCGACTTCTTTCAGCTGTGAGAGAGAGATACCCCCACAAGGGTGACATCGGATGGCGCCGAAGCAGAACACCCACGCTCGAGAAAGCCATCACCTACTTGAGAGAGATTGCTGTGCGAGAAGTGATCTATAATAAAGATGGAATCACAGATCCTGATGATGTTGAGTGTGACATGCAAATGTTCCGGAAGTTTGTTCAGGCTGTACCAGCAGCGCATGCCCATATATTCTCCTTCATGGGATGTTTTGAAGGTTACGAAAGACCAACTGTACGTGAGGTAACTTTTAAAGCACGACAGTATGGAGACATCCTCTCTGATTCCCTTTACTTCCACACCTCAGCCATTGAAAAAATGACTGACAGGAAGAATAAGATGCCAAATGGATGGGGAAGTAAACTCCAGATTCTTCCTAGAGACAACTGGTCACGTGTTGCAGCCATTAAGAAGAGACGTCCTGCTACGAGACAGCAGCGAGAGGGACGGGACCCACTGAGACGCCACCTGTGGTCTCTCTTGAAAAATTATTTCAAAGAGGACATGAGAGTCTGGGACAAGAAACCCACTGATGTTCTCCAGTTACGTGTGCAAGAGCTACTAAACAGAACAAAGCCAGGAGATGGTTCTTGCAAGAAGAAGGTTGCACCAGTCAACAACCAGGATGGTTCATCGAGCTCTAGTGCTCAACCCTAGGGATGCCCTGCCTCCAGCCAGGAGGAGCAGAGGGACAACCGAGTTTATTGGACTGTGTGGATTCGGTGGCCTGGCACATTAGAACCACAAAGATATAAAGCTTTGGTGGACACTGGTGCACAGTGCACTCTAATGCCATCGAATCATAAAGGGACAGACTCTGTCACTATCTCTGGAGTGACAGGGAGGTTCTCAACAATGACTGTTGTGGAGGCCGGTGTGAGCCTCACTGGTAAGGAGTGGCAAATGCACCCTATAGTGACTGGCCCAGGTGCTCCGTGCATCCTTGGCATAGACTATCTCAGGAAAGGATACTTCCGTGACCCGAAAGGGTACCGGGGGGCCTTTGGTATAGCGGCTGTAGAGACTGAGGACACTGAACAGCTGCGTACTTTGTCTGGCCTTTCAGATGACCCTTCTGTAGTAGGGTTGCTGAAGGTTGAAGACCAACAGGTGCCAATTGCCACTTCAACAGTGCATAGACGACAGTATCGCACCAACAGAGACTCTGTGATCCCCATTCATAAGCTGATTCGGCAATTGGAAAGCCAAGGTGTGATTAGCAGGACTCATTCACCCTTCAACAGTCCTATCTGGCCAGTGCGAAAGCCTGATGGCGAGTGGAGGCTGACAGTGGACTATCGTGGCCTGAATGAGGTGACACCACCACTTAGTGCTGCTGTACCGGACATGCTAGAGCTTCAGTATGAGTTGGAGTCAAAAGCAGCTAGGTGGTATGCCACTATTGACATTGCTCATGCATTCTTCTCTATTCCCATAGCACCAGAGTGCAGGCCACAGTTTGCTTTCACCTGGAGGGGAGTCCAGTACACCTGGAATCGACTGCCCCAGGGGTGGAAACACAGCTCAACCATTTGCCATGGACTGATCCATGCTGCACTGGAGAAGGGTGGAGCTCCAGAACACCTGCAGTACATTGATGACATCATTGTGTGGGGTGACACATCAGAAGAAGATTTTGAGAAAGGTAAAAAGATCATACAAAATTCTTCTGGATGCTGGTTTTGCTGTAAAAAGAAGCAAGGTCAAGGGACCTTCGCGAGAGATCCAGTTCCTGGGAATCAAGTGGCAAGATGGTCGTCGCCAGATCCCAATGGATGTGATTAACAAAGTAACAGCTATGGCCCCACCATCAACTAAAAAGGACACTCAAACCTTTTTAGGGACTGTTGGTTTCTGGAGAAAGCATATTCCATGTTACAGTGAAATTGTGAAACCTCTCTATGAGGTGACCAGAAAGAAGAATGATTTCACATGGGGTCCTGACCAACAGAAAGCTTTTGAGCAGATTTAAAAGGAGATTGTGCAGGCAATGGCCCTTGGACCGGTTCGAACAGGGCCAGACATCAAGAACGTGCTCTACACTGCAGCCGGACACAATGGTCCCAACTGGAGCCTCTGGCAGAAAGCACCAGGGGAAACTCGAGGTCGACCCCTGGGATTCTGGAGCCGGAGCTACAGAGGTTCCGAGGCCAACTACACAACAACTGAGAAGGAGATACTTGCAGCATATGAAGGAGTTAGAGCCGCTTCAGAAGTGATTGGCACTGAAGCACAGCTCTTTCTGGCGCCCAGGCTACCGGTGCTGAGATTCATGTTCCAGAATAACCTTTCTCCTGTCCATCATGCCACCGATGTGACTTGGAGTAAATGGACTGCTTTGATCACCCAAAGAGCCCGAATAGGGAAACCTAATCGTCCAGGTATTGTGGAAGCAATTACAAACTGGCCAGAAGGCACCCACTTTGGAATGCCACCACAAGAAGTGGTGAGACGAGCTCAAGAAGCTCCACCTTATGATCATCTACCAGAGACTGAGAAACAATTTGCTCTTTTCACCGATGGCTCCTGTCGTCTTGTAGGGAACCACCGGAAGTGGAAAGCTGCCGTGTGGAGTCCTACACGACTGGTTGCACAAGCAGCTGAAGGAGAAGGTGAATCAAGTCAGTTTGCAGAGGTAAAAGCCATCCAGCTGGCTTTGGACATTGCTGAGCGAGAGGGGTGGCCGAGACTCTACCTCTACACTGACTCGTGGATGGCAGCAAATGCCTTGTGGGGTTGGCTAAAACAGTGGCAGCAGAATAACTGGCAGCGAAAGGGTAAACCTATTTGGGTTGTTGACCTGTGGAAAGACATTGCAGCTCGGATAGAGAAACTGGAGGTAAAAGTGCGTCATGTGGATGCACACGTGCCTCTGAGTCGAGCCACTGAGGAACATCGACACAACCAACGGGCAGATGAGGCTGCTCAAGTGTTCCAAGTAGACTTAGACTGGGAACACAAGGGTGAGCTTTTTCTGGCTCGGTGGGCCCATGATGCTTCAGGTCATCAGGGCAGAGATGCAACATACAAATGGGCTCGTGACCGAGGGGTGGACTTAACCATGGACACTATTGCACAGGTGATCCATGACTGTGAGACATGTGCTGCAATTAAGCAGGCAAAACGGTTGAAACCTTTGTGGTATGAGGGGAGGTGGTCAAAGTACAGATTTGGAGAGGCCTGGCAAATTGACTACATCACACTTCCTCAGAGCCGCCAGGGTAAGCGCTATGTGCTTACAATGGTGGAAACAAGTACAGGATGGTTGGAGACATATCCTGTGCCTCATGCCACGGCCAGGAATACTATTCTGGGTCTCGAGATGCAAATTTTGTGGAGACATGGTACTCCAGAGAGAATTGAGTCAGACAATGGGACTCATTTCAAAAACAGTCTTGTCACTGACTGGGCTAAAGAGAATCATAGAATCATAGAATCCTAGGGGTTGGAAGGGACCTCGAAAGATCATCTAGTCCACCCCCCCGCCAGAGCAGGGTCACCTAGAGTACATCACATAGGAATGCATCCAGGTGGGTTTTGATTGTCTCCGGTGAGGAGACTCCACAATCCTCCCTGGGCTGCCTGTTCCAGTGCTCTGTCACTCTTACAGTAAAAAATTTTTCGGATATTCACCTTGAACCTCCTGTGCTCCAATTTACACCCATTACCCCTTGTCCTATCACTGGTCATCACTGAGAAGAGCCTAACTCCATCTCCCTGACACTCACCCCTTACATATTGTAAACATTGATGAGGTCACCCCTCAGCCTCCTTTTCTCCAAGCTAAAGAGACCCAGCTCCCTCAACCTTTCCTCATAAGGGAGATGTTCCACTCCCTTAATCATCTTAGTAGCTCTGCGCTGGACTCTTTCCAGCAGTTGCCTGTCCTTCTTGAACTGAGGGGCCCAGAACTGGACACAATACTCCAGATGCGGCCTCACCAATGCAGAATAGAGGGGAGGAGAACCTCTTGACCGACTAACCACACCCTTTCTAATGCACCCCAGGATGCCATTGGCCTTCTTGGCCACAAGGGCGCATTGCTGGCTCATGGTCATCCTCCTGTCTACCAGGACCCCAAGGTACCAGAGCATGGTATTGAATGGATCTACCATATCCCATACTATGCACAGACCTCAGGGAAAGTTGAAAGGTACAATAGTCTGTTGAAGGCTACCCTAAAGGCAATGGGTGTTGGAACTTTAAAAAACTGGGAGAAAAATTTGGCAAAGACCACCTGGTTAGTTAATACCAGGGAATCCATCAATCAGGCTGCTCCTGCCCAGTCAGACCTTTTGCATACTGCAGATGGGATAAAGTCCCTGTGGTATGTGAAAGAAACCTGCTGGGTAAAAGTGTTTGGGTCTATCCTGCTTCAGGCAAAGGTAAACCTGTCAGGGGTATTGCTTTTGCTCAGGGACCTGGACATACCTGGTGTGTGATGATGGAGGATGGTGAAGTACAATATGTACCTCAAGGTAATCTGACTTTGGGAGAGAATCCTTAATTTGACAGCTGTAAAGTATAGAGCCTGTATGTAATATATGGTATGGAATAAGGGGTGGAATGTCCTGGTTTGAGCCAGGATTAAGCCAATTTTTCTTTTCACTGATTTTTTTCCCTTCAGTAAGCTTTCTTTTAACTAGCAACTGTGTGTTCTGCTAGGCTGATAAGACAGTGGAATGTTTTTCTAACTACTGAGGTTTCAAGGTTACACTTTCACTCCGCCGGCTCAGACACTATGGGGAGGTCTCTGACCCCCCCCGTGGGAGGCTGAGTTAGACAGACAGCAAAATTGGCCAAAGATATTCCATTCCATATATCTACGTAAGCTCAAAGGAAGGTCAGAGATCATAGAAGACAGCTTCCTGCTTCTTCTCGCCTTCTCTTCCGTCCATGGCCGGCGTCCGGGGAGGACTCTGTTCATCCATCACCGTCGACCCTTAGGCTCGAGCTCTCCTGACCCTCATAACTGCATTCTCCAGCAGCAGCTCCGGGATTCCTCGGGACTCTTCCCAGTTCAGGGGAGTGCTGTGGGAGTTGCTGGGGGTGGGGGGAGGCGAGGGACTTTTGCCCATATCTGAATATATCTGTATATAATTGTATATATTTTCTGGTATGATTCATTAGTGTTTTAATTAAAGCTGTGTAGTTTAGTTTTCAATCCAGCCAAGTCTCTCTCTTTTTCTCTCCTTCCCTACCTGGGTGGGGGGGGAGGGGATCGAGAGCATTGTTGTCAGACCTGAGTCAAACGGTGAAAACAATTAATTGGCGCAAAACGTGGAGCTCGATTTTAAGCCCAGATTACACATTTTCATCAATTGGGAGTGTGCAAAATTCCATCTCTGATGGGAGGAATCCCTCAGATAGCACTGAGCAATAATTCTGCTGAGTGTCCTGACGGATTGAAAACTGAACAGACACTTACTGCAATGAAACTACTGGATCTTTTTCCAAACCTGCAATTGTACATGTGGTATGTAGCAGAGGGCATTCTGCTCTTTGAAGCGGCTCATGTGATTCTGTTGTGGTTTATTGACAGAACCTTTAACCCTAGACGCTAAGTCCAGATGTTAGTCCATTAATCCTAGATACTAAACCGTAGACCCGTGATCCTTAAACGGAGATCGTATATGCTTAACCCCAGACGCTACACTCTATACGATAGACCATTAATCCCAGACGCAAAGCTCTAAACCCTAAAGACTAGATGCTAAACTATAAGCCTTAACCCTAGACGCTGGAGCCTTAATCCTGGATACTAAACCCTAAATGCTTATCTTTAATCCTTTAACCCTAGAAGCTAAGTCCAGATGGTAGTCCATAAATTCTAGATACTAAACCGTAGACCCTAGATCCTTAAACGTGGGCCGTATATGCTTAACCCCAGAAGCTAGATTCTATACCATCGACCGTTAACCCTAGACGCAAAGCTCTAAACCGTAGACCTAAAGACTAGATGCTAAACTATAAAGCCATAACCCTAGGAGCTGGAGCGTTAATCCTAGATACTAAACCGGAGACGCTTATAAATAATCCTTTAACCCTAGAAGCTAAGTCCAGACGGTAGTCCATTAATCCTAGATACTAAACCGTAGACCCTAGATCCTTAAACGTAGACTGTATATGATTAACCCCAGATGCTACACTCTATACCATACAGGTTAATCCTAGACGCAAAGCTCTAAACCGTAAACCTAAAGACTAGATGCTAAACTATAAGCCTTAAACCTAGCAGCTGGAGCCTTAATCCTAGATACTAAACCCTAGACGCTTATCTACAATCCTTTAACCCTCGACGCTAAGTGCAGACGGTAGTCCATTAATCCTAGATAATAAACCTTAGACTCTAGATCCTTAAACGTAGACCGTAAATGATTAACCCCAAACGCTACACACTCTATACCATAGACCGTTAATCCTAGACGCAAAGCTCTAAACCCTAGACCTTAAGACTAGATGCTAAAATATAAAGCCTTAACCTTAGACACTGGAGCCTTAATCCTAGATACTAAACCCTAGACTCTAGACACTTATCTATAATCCTTTAAGGCTAAACGTTAAGTCCAGACGGTAGTCCATTAATCCTAGATCCTACACCGTAGACCCTAGATCCTTAAATGTACACTGTATATGCTGAACCCCAGACGCTACACTCTATACCTAAGACCGTTAATCCTAGACGCAAAGCTCTAAACCCTAGACCTTAAGACTAGATGCTAAACTATAAAGCCTTAACCCTAGACGCTGGAGCCTTAATCCCAGGTACTAAACCCTAGACCCTAGACGCTTATCTATAATCCTTTAAGGCTAGACGTTAAGTCCAGATGGTAGTCCATTAATCGTAGATACTAAACAGTAGACCCTAGATCCTTAAACGTAGACCTTATAGGCTTAACCCCAGACGCTACACAGTATATCACAGACCGTTAATCCTAGACGCAAAGCTCTAAACCGTAGACCTTAAGACTAGATCGTAAACTATAAAGCCTTAACCCTAGATGCTGGAGCCTTAATACTAGATACTAGACCCTAGACCCTAGACTCTTATCTAGAATCCTTTAAGCCTAGACGCTAAGCTCTAAATCCTAGACCTTAAGACTGGATGATAAACTATAAAGCCTTAACCCGAGGACTATAGCCTTAATCCTAGATACTAACCCTAGACCCTAGACGCTTATCTTAATCCTTTAACCTTAGAAGCTAAGTCCAGACGGTAGTCATTAATCTAGATTAATAAACCATAGAACAAGATCCTACACCGTAGACCCTAGATTCTTAAACGTAGACCGTATATGCTTTACCCCAGACGCTACACTCTATGCCATAAACCTTTAATCTAGACGCAAAGCTTTAACCCTAGACCTTAAGACTAGATGCTAAACTATAAAGCCTTAACCCTAGATGCTGGACCCTTAATCCTAGATACTAGACCTAGACCCTAGACGCTTATCTATAATCCTTTAAGCCTAGACTCGAAGTCCAGACGGTAGTCCATTAATCCTAGATTCTACACCGTAGACCCTAGATCCTTAAACGTAGACCGCATATGCTAAACCCCAGACTCTATACTCTATAGTATACACCGTTAATCCTAGAAGCAAAGCTCTAAACCCTAGACCTTAAGACTAGATAGTAAACTTAAAGCCTTAACCCTATAGCCTGGAGCCTTAATCCTAAATAGTAAACCCTAGACCCTAGACACTTATCTGTTATCCTTTAACCTAGACGCTAAGTCCAGATGGTAGTCTATTAATCCTTGTTCCTACACCGTAGACCTAGATCCTTAAACGTAGACCTTATAGCTTAACCCAAGACGTACACAACTATACCATAGACTGTTAATCCTAGACGCAAAGCTCTAAACCCTAGACCTTAAGACTATATCCTAAACTTTAAAGCCTTAACCCTAGATGCTGGAGCCTTCATCCTAGATACTAACACTAGACCCTAGACACTTATCTATAATCCTTTAGCCTAGACGCTAAGCTCTAAACCCTAGACATTAAGACTAGATGCTAAACTATAAAGCCATAACCCTAGATGCTGGAGCCTTAATCCTAGATACTAAACCCTAGACGATTATCTATAATCCTTTAACCCCAGACGCTAAGTTTAGACCGTAGTCCATTAATCCTAGATCCTACACCGTAGACCCTAGATCCTTAAACGTATTCTGTATATGCTTAACCCTACACGGTACACTCTATACCAGAGACCGTTAATCCTAGACGCAAAGCTCTAAACCCTAGACCTTAAGACTAGATGATAAACTATAAAGCCTTAACCCTCGATGCTGAAGTTTTAATCCTAGATAATAAACCCTAGACGATTATCTATAATCCTTTAACCGTAGACGCTAAGTCCAGACGGTTGTCCATTCATCCTAGACACTAAACCATAGAACCAAGGTCCTTAAACGTAGACCATATATGGTTAACCCCAGACTATACACTCTATACCATAGACCGTTAATCCTAGATGCAAAGCTCTAAACCCTAGACCTTAAGACTAGATGCTAAACTGTAAGCCTTAACCCTAGAGGCTGGAGCCCTAATCCTAGATACTAAACCCTAGACGCTCATCTATAATCCTTTAACCGTAGAGGCTAAGTCCAGACGGTAGTCCATTAATCCTAGATACTAAACGGTAGACCCTAGATCCTTAAACGTAGACCGTATATGATTAACGCCTGATGCTACACTCCATACCATAGACCGTTAATCCTAGACGCAAATCTCTAAACCCTAAAGACTACATGTTAAACTATAAGCCTTAACCCTAAAGGCTGGAGCCTTAATCCTAGACCCTAGAGGCTTATCTATAATCCTTTAACCCTAGAAGCTAAGCCCAGACGGTAGTCTATTAATCCTAGATACTGAACCGTAGACCCTAGATTCTTAAACGTAGACCGTAGATGCTTAACCCTAGACGGTACCTATTATACCATAGCCCGTTAATCCTAGACGCAAAGCTGAAAGCCTAGACCTTAAGACTAGACGCTAAACTATAAAGCCTTAACCCTAGACGCTGGAACTTAATCCTAGATACTAAACCCTAGACCCTAGACGCTTATCTATAATCCTTTAAGCCTAGACGCTAAGTCCAGATGGTAGTCCATTAATCCTAAATCCTAAACCGTAGACCCTAGATCCTTAAACGTAGACCGTATATGATTAACCCCAGACGCTACACTCTATACCATAGACCGCTAATCATAGACGCAAAGCTCTAAACCCTAAAGACTAGATGCTGAACTCTAAGCCTTAACCCTAGACGCTGGAGCCTTAATCCTACATACTAAACCCTAGACCCTAGACGCTTATCTTTAATTCTTTTAAGCCTAGACGCTAAGTCCAGATGGTAGTCCGTTAATGCTAGATCCTAAACCGTAGACCCTAGATCCTTAAACGTAGACCGTAGATGCTTAACCCCAGACGCTACACTGTATACCATAGACCGTTAATCCCAGACGCAAAGCTCTAAACCCTAGACCTTAAACTAGCAGCTAAACTATAAAGCCTTAAGCCTAAGTGCTGGAGCCTTAATCCTAGATAGTAGACCCTAGACGCTTGTCTATAATCCTTTAAGCTTAGATGCTAAGTCCAGACGGTAGACCATTAATCCTAGATCCTACACCGTAGACCCTAGATCCTTAAACGTAGACCGTAGATGATTTACCCCAGACGCTACACTCTATACCATAGACCGTTAATTCTAGACGCAAAGCTCTAAATCCTTAAAACTAGATGCTAAACTGTAAGCCTTAACCCTATACGCTGGAGCCTTAATCCTAGATACTAAACCCTAATCCCTAGACGCTTATCTATAACCCTTTAAGCTTAGACGCGAAGTCCCGATGTTAGTCCATTAATCCTAGATCCTACACCGTAGACCCTAAATCCTTAAACGTAGACCGTACATGCTTAATCCCAGACGCTACACTCTATACCATAGACTGTTAATCCTAGACGCAAAGCTCTAAACCCTAGAACCTAAGGCTAGATGCTAAAGTATAAAGCCTTAACCCAAGAATCTGGACCCTTAATCCTAGATACTAGACCCTAGACGCTTATTTGTAATCCTTTAACCCTAGACGCTAAGTCCAGTCGGTAGTCATTAATCCTAGATCCTACACCATAGACCCTAGATCCTTAAACGTAGACCGTATACGATTAACCCCAGACGCTGCACTCTATACCATAGACCGTTAATCCTAGACGCAAAGCTCTAAATCCTAGACCTTAAGACTAGATGCTGGAGCCTTAATCCTAGATATTAGACCCTAGACCCTAGACGCTTGTCTATAACCCTTTAAGCTTATACGCTAAGTCCAGACGGTAGTCCATTAACCCTAGATGCTACACCGTAGGTCCTAGATCCTTAAACGTAGACCATAGATGCTGAACCCCAGATGCTACACTCTAAACCATAGACCCTTAATCCTTGATGCAAAGCTCTAAACCCTCGACCCTAAGACTAGATGCTAAACTATAAAGCCTTAACCCTAGACGCTGGAGCCTTAATCCTATATACTAAACCCTAGACCCCAGACGCTTATTTATAATCCTTTAAGTCTAGATGCTAAATCCAGATGGTAGACCATTAATCCTAGATCCTACACCGTAGACCCTAAATCCATAAACGGGACCGTATATGCTGAACCCTATAAGTTATGTATAATCCTTTAACCTAGATCTAAGTCCAGAGAGTAGTCCATTAATGCTAGATACTAAACCGTAGACCCTAGATCCTTAAACGTAGACCGCATATGCTTAACCCCAGACGCTACCCTCTATACCACAAACCGTTAATCCTAGACGCAAAGATCTAAACCCTAGACCTTAAATCTACATGCCAACCTATAAAACCTTAACCCTAGACACTGGAGCCTTAATCCTAGATACTAGACACTAGACGCTTATCTTTAATCCATTTAAGCCTAGATGCTAAGTGCAGACGGTAGTCCATTAATCCTAGATCCTACACCATAGATCCTAAATCCTTAAACGTTGACCGTATATGCTTAAGCCCAGACGCTACATGCTATACCTTAGACCGTTAATCCTAGAGGCAAAGCTCTAAACCCTAGACCTTAAGATTATATGATAAACTATAAAGCCTTAACCCTAGACGCTGGACCCTTAATCCTAGATACTACACCCTAGACGCTAAGTCCAGAAGGTATTCCACTAATCCTAGATACTAAACCGCAGACGCTAGATCCTTAAACGTAGACCGTATATGCTTAACCCCGGACGCTACACTCTATACCATAGACCGTTAATCCTAGACACAAATCTCTAAACCCTAGACCTTAAGACTAGATGCTAAACTATAAAGCCTGTGCCCTAGATGCTGGTACCTTAATCCTAGATACTAAATCCTAGACGCTTATCTATAATCCTTTAAGCCTGGATGATTTGTCCACACTGTAGTCCATTAATCCTAGATACTAAACCATAGACCCTAGATCCTTAAACATAGACCGTATATGATTAACCCCAGACGCTACACTCTATACCATAGACCGTTAATCCTAGACGCAAAGCTCTAAAGCCTAAAGTCTAGATGCTATACTATAAGCCTTAACCCTATACGCTGGCCCCTTAATCCTATATACTAAACCCTAGACCCTAGACGCTTATCTATAATTCTTTAAGCCTAGACGCTAAGTCCAGGCGGTAGTCCATTATTCATAGATAATAAACCGTAGACCCTAGATCCTTAAACGTAGACCGTATATGCTTAACCCCAGACGCTACACTCTATACCATAGACCGTTAATCCTAGACGCAAAGGTCTAAACCCTAAAGACTCGATGCTAAACTATACGCCTTAACCCTAGACGCTGAAGCCTTAATCCTACATACTAAACGCTAGACCCTAGACGCTTATCTATAATTCTTTTAAGCCTAGACGCTAAGTCCAGAAGGTAGTCCATTAATCCTAGATTCTAAAGCGCAGACCCTAGATCCTTAAACGTTTACCGTATATGATTAACCCCAGACGCTACACTCTATACCATAGACCGTTAATCCTAGATGCAAAGCTCTAAACCCTAGACCTTAAGACTAGGTGCTACACTATAAAGCCTTAACCCTAGACACTGGAGCCTTAATCCTAGATACTAAACCCTAGACCCTAGACGCTTATCTATACTCCTTTAAGCCTATACGCTAAGTCCAGACGGTATTCCGTTAATCCTAGATACTAAACCGTATACCCTACATCCTTAAACGTAGACCGTAGATGCTGAACCCAGACGCTACAATCTATCCATAGGACGGTTAATCCTAGATGCAAAGCTCTAAACCCTAGACCTTAAGACTAGATGCTAAACTATAAAGCCTTAACCCTAGATGCTGGAGCCTTAATCCTAGATCCTAAAGCCTATAACCCAGAGGCTTATCTATATTGCTTTAAACCTAGACGCTAAGTCCAGACGGTAGTCCATTAATCCTAGATACTAAACCGTAGACCCTAGATTGTTAAATGTAGACCCTATATGCATAACCCCAGGCACTATACTCTATACCATAGAATGTTAATCCTAGACTCAAAGCTCTAACCCCTAGACCTTAAGACTAGATGCTAAAGTATAAAGCCTTAACCCTAGATGCTTGAGCCTTAATCCTAGATACTAAACCCTAGACTCTAGCTGCTTATGTATAATCGTTTAACCCTAGACTCTAAGTCCAGGTGATAGTCCATTAATCCTAGATCCTACACCCTAGACCGTAGATCCTTAAACGTACACCGTATATGATTAACCCCAGACGCTACACTCTATACCATAGACCGTTAATCCTAGACGCAAAGCTCTAAAGCCTAAAGTCTAGATGCTATACTATAAGCCTTAACCCTAGACGCTGGACCCTTAATCCTAGATACTAAACCCTAGACCCTAGACGCTTATCTATAATCCTTTAAGCCTAGACGCTAAGTTCAGATGGTAGTCCATTAATGCTAGATCCTACACCCTAGACCCTAGATCCTTAAACGCAGACTGCAGATGATTGACCGCAGACGCTGCACTCTATACCATAGACCGTTAATTCTAGACGCAAAGCTCTAATCCTAAAGACTAATGCTAAACTTATAAGCCTTAACCCTAGACGCTGGACCCTTAATCCTAGATACTAGACCCTAGACGCTTATCAATAATCCTTTAAGCCTAGACGCTAAGTCCAGATGGTAGTACATTAATCATAGATCCATAACTGTAGACCCTAGATCCTTAAACGTAGACCGTAGATGCTTAACCCAAGACGCTACACTCTATACCATAGACCGTTAATCCTAGGCGCAAAGCTCTAAATCCTAGACCTTAAGACTAGATGCTGGAGCCTTAATCCTAGATACTAAACCCTAGACTCTTATCTATAATCCTTTAAGGCTAGATGCTAAGTCCAGACCGTAGTCCATTAATCCTATATACTAAACCATAGACCCTAGATCCTTAAACGTAGACCGTATATGCTTAACCCCAGATGCTACACTCTATACCGTAAACCGTTAATCCTAGACAAAAAAACTCTAAACCCTAGACCTTAAGACTGGATGCTAAACTATAAAGCCTTAACCCTAGACGCTCAGCCTTAATCCTAGATACTAGACCCTAGACCCTAGACGCTTATCTATAATCCATTTAAGCCGAGAAGCTAAGTCCAGATGATAGTCCATTAATCCTAGATCCTACACCGCAGACCCTAGATCCTTAAACGTAGACCGTATATGCTTGACCCTAGACGGTACACTCTATACCATAGACCGTTAATCCTAGACACAAAGCTCTAAACCCTAAAGACTAGATGCTAAACTATAAGCCTTAAGCCTAGACTCTGGAGCCTTAATCCTAGATACTAAACCCTAGACCTAGACGCTTTTCTTAATCCTTTAACCCTAGACGCTAAGTCCAGACCATACTATTATTATCATAGATACTAAACCGTAGACCCTAGATCCTTAAACGTAGACCGTATATGCTAACTCGAGACCCTACACTCTAAAGCATAGACCGTTAATCCTAGATGCAAAGCTCGAAACCTAGACCTTAAGACTAGATGCTAAACTATAAAGCCTTAACCTAGACGGTGGAGCCTTATACTAGATAAACGTAGACCCTAGATGCTTATCTATAATCTTTTAATCCTAGATGCTAAGTACAGACGGTAGTCCATTAATCCTAGATACTAAACCGTAGACACTAGATCCTTAAACGTAGACCCTATGTGCTTAACCCCAGACACTATACTCTATACCATAGAATGTTAATCCTAGACTCAAAGCTCTAACCCTAGACCTTAACACTAGATGCTAAAGTATAAAGCCTTAACCCTAGATGCTTGACCTTAATCCTAGATACTAAACCCTAGACTCTACACGCTTATGTAAATCGTTTAAACCCTAGACTCTAAGTCCGGATGATAGTCCATTAATCCTAGATCCTACACCCTAGACCGTAGATCCTTAAACGTAGACCGTATATGATTAACCCCAGACGCTACACTCTATACCATAGACCGTTAATCCTAGACGCAAAGTTCTAAAGCCTAAAGTCTAGATTCTATACTATAAGCCTTAACCCTAGACGCTGGACTCTTAATCCTAGATACTAAACCCTAGAACCTAGACGCTTATCTATAATCCTTTAAGCCTAGACGCTAAGTCCAGACGGTAGTCCATTAATCCTACATCCTAAACTGTAGACCCCAGATCCTTAGACGTAGATCGTATATGATTAACCCCAGACACTACACTCTATACCATAGACCGTTAATCCTAGACGCAAAGCTCTAAACCCTAGACCATAAGACTAGATGCTAAACTATAAAGCCTTAACCCTAGATGCTGGAGCCTTAATCCTAGACCCTAGAGGCTTATCTATAATCCTTTAACCCTAGACGCTAAGTCCAGACGGTAGTCCATTAAACCTAGATCCTTCTCCGTAGACCCTAGATCCTTAAACGTAGACCGTAGATGCTAAACCCCAGACGCTACACTCTATACCATAGACTGTTAATCCTAGACGCAAAGCTCTAAACCCTAAAGACTAGATGCTGAACTATAAGCCTTAACCCTAGACGGTGGAGCCTTAATCATCGATACTAAATCCTAGACCCTAGATTCTTATCTATAATCCTTTAACCCTAGACGCTAAGTCCAGAGGGTAGTCCATTAATCCTAGATCCTACACCGTAGACCCTAGATCCTTAAACGTTGACCGTAGATGCTTAACCCTAGACGCTACACTCTATACCATAGACCGTTAATCCTAGACGCAAAGCTGTAAACCCTAGACCTTAAGAGCAGATGCTAAACTATAAAGCCTTAAGCCTATACCCTGGACCCTTAATCCTAGATACTATACCCTAGACCCGAGACGCTTATCTATAATCCTTTAACCATAGATGCTAAGTCCAGACGGTTGTCCATTAATCCTAGATACTAAACTGTAGAATCATAGAATCATAGAATCATAGAATCTTAGGGGTTGGAAGGGACCTCGAAAGATCATCTAGTCCAAACCCCCTGCTAGAGCCGGGTCACCTAGAGCACATCACACAAGAACGCATCCAGGTGGGTTTTGAATGTCTCCAGTGAAGGAGACTCCACACCTCCCTGGGCAGCCTGTTCCAGTGCTCTGTCACTCTCACAGTAAAAATTTTTTTCGTATATTCACCTTGAACCTCCTATGCTCCAATTTCCACCCATTACCCCTTGTCCTATCACTGGTCATCACTGAGAAAAGCCTAACTCCATCTCCCTGACACTCACCCCTTACGTATTTGTAAACATTAATGAGGTCACCCCTCAGTCTCCTTTTCTCCAAGCTAAAGAGACCCAGCTCCCTCAGCCTCTCCTCATAAGGGAGATGTTCTACTCCCTTAATCACTGGTCACGTGTTGCAGCCATTAAGAAGAGACGTCCTGCTACGAGACAGCAGCGAGAGGGACGGGACCCACTGAGACGCCACCTGTGGTCTCTCTTGAAAAATTATTTCAAAGAGGACATGAGAGTCTGGGACAAGAAACCCACTGATGTTCTCCAGTTACGTGTGCAAGAGCTACTAAACAGAACAAAGCCAGGAGATGGTTCTTGCAAGAAGAAGGTTGCACCAGTCAACAACCAGGATGGTTCAGCGAGCTCTAGTGCTCAACCCTAGGGATGCCCTGCCTCCAGCCAGGAGGAGGAGAGGGACAACCGAGTTTATTGGACTGTGTGGATTCGGTGGCCTGGCACATTAGAACCACAAAGATAAAAGCTTTGGTGGACACTGGTGCACAGTGCACTCTAATGCCATCGAATCATAAAGGGACAGACTCTGTCACTATCTCTGGAGTGACAGGAGGTTCTCAACAACGGACTGTTGTGGAGGCCGGTGTGAGCCTCACTGGTAAGGAGTGGCAAATGCACCCTATAGTGACTGGCCCAGGTGCTCCGTGCATCCTTGGCATAGACTATCTCAGGAAAGGATACTTCCGTGACCCGAAAGGGTACTGGTGGGCCTTTGGTATAGCGGCTGTAGAGACTGAGGACACTGAACAGCTGCGTACTTTGTCTGGCCTTTCAGATGACCCTTCTGTAGTAGGTTGCTGAAGGTTGAAGACCAACAGGTGCCAATTGCCACTTCAACAGTGCATAGACGACAGTATCGCACCAACAGAGACTCTGTGATCCCCATTCATAAGCTGATTCGGCAATTGGAAAGCCAAGGTGTGATTAGCAGGACTCATTCACCCTTCAACAGTCCTATCTGGCCAGTGCGAAAGCCTGATGGCGAGTGGAGGCTGACAGTGGACTATCGTGGCCTGAATGAGGTGACACCACCACTTAGTGCTGCTGTACCGGACATGCTAGAGCTTCAGTATGAGTTGGAGTCAAAAGCAGCTAGGTGGTATGCCACTATTGACATTGCTCATGCATTCTTCTCTATTCCCATAGCACCAGAGTGCAGGCCACAGTTTGCTTTCACCGGAGGGGAGTCCAGTACACCTGGAATCGACTGCCCCAGGGGTGGAAACACAGCTCAACCATTTGCCATGGACTGATCCATGCTGCACTGGAGAAGGGTGGAGCTCCAGAACACCTGCAGTACATTGATGACATCATTGTGTGGGGTGACACATTAGAAGAAGTTTTTGAGAAAGGTAAAAAGATCATACAAAATTCTTCTGGATGCTGGTTTTGCTGTAAAAAGAAGCAAGGTCAAGGGACCTTCGCGAGAGATCCAGTTCCTGGGAATCAAGTGGCAAGATGGTCGTTGCCAGATCCCAATGGATGTGATTAACAAAGTAACAGCTATGGCCCCACCATCAACTAAAAAGGACACTCAAACCTTTTTAGGGACTGTTGGTTTCTGGAGAATGCATATTCCATGTTACAGTGAAATTGTGAAACCTCTCTATGAGGTGACCAGAAAGAAGAATGATTTCACATGGGGTCCTGACCAACAGAAAGCTTTTGAGCAGATTAAAAAAGGAGATTGTGCAGGCAATGGCCCTTGGACCGGTTCGAACAGGGCCAGACATCAAGAACGTGCTCTACACTGCAGCCGGACACAATGGTCCCAACTGGAGCCTCTGGCAGAAAGCACCAGGGGAAACTCGAGGTCGACCCCTGGGATTCTGGAGCCGGAGCTACGAGGTTCCGAGGCCAACTACACAACAACTGAGAAGGAGATACTTGCAGCATATGAAGGAGTTAGAGCCGCTTCAGAAGTGATTGGCACTGAAGCACAGCTCTTTCTGGCGCCCAGGCTACCGGTGCTGAGATTCATGTTCCAGAATAACCTTTCTCCTGTCCATCATGCCACCGATGTGACTTGGAGTAAATGGACTGCTTTGATCACCCAAAGAGCCGAATAGGGAAACCTAATCGTCCAGGTATTGTGGAAGCAATTACAAACTGGCCAGAAGGCACCCACTTTGGAATGCCACCACAAGAAGTGGTGAGACGAGCTCAAGAAGCTCCACCTTATGATCATCTACCAGAGACTGAGAAACAATTTGCTCTTTTCACCGATGGCTCCTGTCGTCTTGTAGGGAACCACGGAAGTGGAAAGCTGCCGTGTGGAGTCCTACACGACTGGTTGCACAAGCAGCTGAAGGAGAAGGTGAATCAAGTCAGTTTGCAGAGGTAAAAGCCATCCAGCTGGCTTTGGACATTGCTGAGCGAGAGGGGTGGCCGAGACTCTACCTCTACACTGACTCGTGGATGGCAGCAAATGCCTTGTGGGGTTGGGCTAAAACAGTGGCAGCGGAATAACTGGCAGCGAAAGGGTAAACCTATTTGGGTTGTTGACCTGTGGAAAGACATTGCAGCTCGGATAGAGAAACTGGAGGTAAAAGTGCGTCATGTGGATGCACACGTGCCTCTGAGTCGAGCCACTGAGGAACATCGACACAACCAACGGGCAGATGAGGCTGCTCAAGTGTTCCAAGTAGACTTAGACTGGGAACACAAGGGTGAGCTTTTTCTGGCTCGGTGGGCCCATGATGCTTCAGGTCATCAGGGCAGAGATGCAACATACAAATGGGCTCGTGACCGAGGGGTGGACTTAACCATGGACACTATTGCACAGGTGATCCATGACTGTGAGACATGTGCTGCAATTAAGCAGGCAAAACGGTTGAAACCTTTGTGGTATGAGGGGAGGTGGTCAAAGTACAGATTTGGAGAGGCCTGGCAAATTGACTACATCACACTTCCTCAGAGCCGCCAGGGTAAGCGCTATGTGCTTACAATGGTGGAAACAAGTACAGGATGGTTGGAGACATATCCTGTGCCTCATGCCACAGCCAGGAATACTATTCTGGGTCTCGAGATGCAAATTTTGTGGAGACATGGTACTCCAGAGAGAATTGAGTCAGACAATGGGACTCATTTCAAAAACAGTCTTGTCACTGACTGGGCTAAAGAGAATCATAGAATCATAGAATCATAGAATCATAGAATCATAGAATCATAGAATCATAGAATCCTAGGGGTTGGAAGGGACCTCGAAAGATCATCTAGTCCACCTCCCCGCCAGAGCAGGGTCACCTAGAGTACATCACATAGGAATGCATCCAGGTGGGTTTTGATTGTCTCCGGTGGAGGACACTCCACAATCCTCCCTGGGCTGCCTGTTCCAGTGCTCTGTCACTCTTACAGTAAAAAAAATTTTTCGGATATTCACCTTGAACCTCCTATGCTCCAATTTACACCCATTACCCCTTGTCCTATCATGGTCATCACTGAGAAGAGCCTAACTCCATCTCCCTGACACTCACCCCTTACATATCTGTAAACATTGATGAGGTCACCCCTCAGCCTCCTTTTCTCCAAGCTAAAGAGACCCAGCTCCCTCAACCTTTCCTCATAAGGGAGATGTTCCACTCCCTTAATCATCTTAGTAGCTCTGCGCTGGACTCTTTCCAGCAGTTGCCTGTCCTTCTTGAACTGAGGGGCCCAGAACTGGACACAATACTCCAGATGCGGCCTCACCAATGCAGAATAGAGGGGGAGGAGAACCTCTCTTGACCGACTAACCACACCCTTTCTAATGCACCCAGGATGCCATTGGCCTTCTTGGCCACAAGGGCGCATTGATGGCTCATGGTCATCCTCCTGTCTACCAGGACCCCAAGGTACCAGAGCATGGTATTGAATGGATCTACCATATCCCATACTATGCACAGGCCTCAGGGAAAGTTGAAAGGTACAATGGTCTGTTGAAGGCTACCCTAAAGGCAATGGGTGTTGGAACTTTAAAAAACTGGGAGAAAAATTTGGCAAAGACCACCTGGTTAGTTAATACCAGGGAATCCATCAATCAGGCTGGTCCTGCCCAGTCAGACCTTTTGCATACTGCAGATGGGGATAAAGTCCCTGTGGTATGTGAAAGAAACCTGCTGGGTAAAAGTGTTTGGGTCTATCCTGCTTCAGGCAAAGGTAAACCTGTCAGGGGTATTGCTTTTGCTCAGGGACCTGGACATACCTGGTGTGTGATGATGGAGGATGGTGAAGTACAATATGTACCTCAAGGTAATCTGACTTTGGGAGAGAATCCTTAATTTGACAGCTGGTAAAGTATAGAGCCTGTATGTAATATATGGTATGGAATAAGGGGTGGAATGTCCTGGTTTGAGCCAGGATTAAGCCAATTTTTCTTTTCACTAATTTTTTTTTCCTTCAGTAAGCTTTCTTTTAACTAGCAACTGTGTGTTCTGCTAGGCTGATAAGACAGTGGAATGTTTTTCTAACTACTGAGGTTTCAAGGTTACACCTTCACTCCGCCGGCTCAGACACTATGGGGAGTTCTCTGACCCCCCCCGTGGGAGGCTGAGTTAGACAGCAAAATTGGCCAAAGATATTCCATTCCATATATCTACGTAAGCTCAAAGGAAGGTCAGAGATCATAGAAGACAGTTTCCTGCTTCTTCTCGCCTTCTCTTCCTTCCATGGCTGGCGTCCGGGGAGGACTCTGTTCATCCATCACCGTCGACCCTTAGGCTCGAGCTCTCCTGACCCTCATAACTCTCTGCTTTCTCCAGCAGCAGCTCCGGGATTCCTCGGGACTCTTCCCAGTTCAGGGGAGTGCTGTGGGAGTTGCTGGGGGTGGGGGGAGGCGAGGGACTTTTGCCCATATCTGAATATATCTGTATATAATTGTATATATTTTCTGGTATGATTCATTAGTGTTTTAATTAAAGCTGTGTAGTTTAGTTTTCAATCCAGCCAAGTCTCTCTCTTTTTCTCTCTCTCCTTCCCTACCTGGGTGGGGGGGGAGGGGATCGAGAGCATTGTTGTCAGACCTGAGTCAAACGGTGACAACGATTAATTGGCGCCCAACGTGGAGCTCGATTTTAAGCCCAGATTACACATTTTCATCAATTGGGAGTGTGCAAAATTCCATCTCTGATGGGAGGAATCCCTCAGATAGCACTGAGCAATAATTCTGCTGAGTGTCCTGACGGATTGAAAACTGAACAGACACTTACTGCAATGAATCTACTGGATCTTTTTCCAAAACTGCAATTGTACATGTGGTATGTAGCCGAGGGCATTCTGCTCTTTGAAGCTGCTCTTGTGATTCTGTTGTGGTTTATTGACAGAACCTTTAACCCTAGACGCTAAGTCCAGATGTTAGTCCATTAATCCTAGATACTAAACCGTAGACCCGTGATCCTTAAACGGAGATCGTATATGCTTAACCCCAGACGCTGCACTGTATACCATAGACCGTTAATCCTAGACGCAAAGCTCAAAACCCTAAAGACTAGATAATAAATTACAAAGCCTTAACCCTAGATGCTGGAGCCTTAATCCTAGATAATAAACCCTAGATGCTTATCTATAATCCTTTAACCCTAGATGCTAAGTCCAGACGGTAGTCCATTAATCCTAGATACTAAACCGTAGACCCTAGATCCTTAAACGTGGGCCGTATATGCTGAACCGCAGAAGCTAGATTCTATACCATAGACCGTTAAGCCAAGACGCAAAGCTCTAAACCGTAGACCTTAAGACTAGATGGTAAACTATAAAGCCTTAACCCTATAGCCTGGAGCCTTAATCCTAGATAGTAAAACCTAGACCCTAGACGCTTATCTATAATCCTTTAAGCCTAGACGCTAAGCTCTAAACCCTAGACCTTAAGACTAGATGCTAAACTATAAAGCCTTAACCCTAGACGCTGGAGCCTTAATCCCAGATACTAAACCCTAGATCCTAGACGCTTATCTATAATCCTTTAAGCCTAGACGCTAAATCCAGACGGTAGTCCATTAATCCTAGATACTAAACCGTAGATCCTAGATCCTTAAACGTAGACCTTAGATGCTTAACCCCAGACGCTACACTCTATACCATCGACGGTTAATCCTAGATGCAAAGCTCTAAACCCTAGACCATAAGATTAGATGCTAAACTATAAAGCCTTAAACCTAGACCCTAGAGCCTTAATCCTAGAAACTAAACCCTAGACCCTAGATGTTAATCCATAATCCTTTAACCCGAGACGCTAAGTCCAGACGGTAGTCCATTAATCCTAGATCCTACACCGTAGACCCTAGATCCTTAAACGTAGACCGTATATGATTAACCCCAGACGCTACACTCTATACCATAGACCGTTAATCCTAGACGCAAAGCTCTAAACCCTAGACCTTAAGACTAATGCTAAACTATAAAGCCTTAACCCTAGACTTTGGACCCTTAATCCTAGATACTAAATCCTAGACGCTTATCTATAATCCTTTAACCCTGGATGATTTGTCCACACTGTAGTCCATTAATCCCAGATACTAAACCATAGACCCTAGATCCTTAAACGTAGACCGTATATGCTTAACCCCAGACGCTACACTCTATACCAAAGACCGGTAATCCTAGATGCAAAGTTCTAAACCCTAGACCTTAAGACTAGATGCTAAACTATAAAGCCTTAATCCTAGATGCTGGACCCTTAATCCTAGATACTAGGCTTAAGACACTTTACGCTATTTTATAATCCTTTAACCCTAGACTCTAAGTCCCGACGGTAGTCCATTAATCCTAGATCCTACACCGTAGACCCTGGATCCTTAAATGTAGACCGTATATGATTAACCCCAGACGCTACACTCTATACCATAGACCGTTAATCCTAGACGCAAAGCTCTAAAGCCTAAAGTCTAGATGCTATACTATAAGCCTTAACCCTAGACGCTGGACCCTTAATCCTAGATACTAAATCCTAGACCCTAGACGCTTATCTATAATCCTTTAAGCCCAGACGCTAAGTTCAGACGGTAGTCCATTAATGCTAGATCCTACACCCTAGACCCTAGATCCTTAAACGTAGACCATAGATGATTGACCGCAGACGCTGCACTCTATACCATAGACCGTTAATCCTAGATGCAAAGCTCTAAACCCTAGACCTAAAGACTAGATGCTAAACTATAAAGCCTTAACCCTAGACGCTGGAGCCTTAATCCTAGACACTAAACCCTAGACGCTTATCTATAATCCTTTAACCCTAGATGCTAAGTCTAGACGGGAGTCCATTAATCCTAGATCCTATAACATAGACCCTAGATCCTAAAACGTAGACTGTAGATGCTTAACCCCAGACGCTACACTCTATACCATAGACCGTTAATCCTAGACGCAAAGCTCTAAACCCTAGACCTTAAGACTAGATGCTAAACTATAAAGACTTAACCCTAGATGCTGGAGCCTTAATCCTAGATACTAAATGCTAGATACTTATCTATAATCCTTTAAGCCTAGACGCGAATTCCAGAGGGTAGTCCATTAAGCATAGATACTAAACCATAGACCCTAGATCCTTAAACGTAGACCGTATATGCTTAACCCCAGACGCTACACTCTATACCATAGACCGTTAATCCTAGACGCAAAGCTCTAAACCCTAGACCTAAAGACTAGATGCTAAACTATAAAGCCTTAACCCTAGACGCTGGAGCCTTAATCCTAGATACTAGACCCTAGACGCATATCTATAATCCTTTAACCCTAGACGCTAAGTCCAGACAGTAGTCCATTAATTCTAGATCCTACACTATAGACCCTAGATCCTTAAACGTAGACCATAAATGATTAACCCCGGACGCTACACTCTATACCATAGACCGTTAATCCTAGACGCAAAGCTCTAAAGCCTAAAGTCTAGATGCTATACTATAAGCCTTAACCCTAGACGCTGGACCCTTAATCCTAGATACTAAATGCTAGATGCTTATCTATAATCCTTTAACCCTAGACGCTAAGTCCAGACGATACTCTATTAATCCTAGATACTAAACCGTTGATTCTAGATCCTTAAACCTAGACTGTATATGATTAACCCCAGACCCTACACTCTATACCATAGACCGTTAATCCTAGTCGCAAAGCTCTAAACCCTAGACCTTAAGACTAGGTGCTAAACTATAAAGCCTTAACCCTAGATGCTGGAGCCTTAATCCTACATACTAAACCCTAGACGCTAGACGCTTATCTATAATCCTTTAAGCCTGGACGCGAAGTCCAGACGGTATTCCATTAATCCTAGATACTAAACCGTAGACCCTAGATCCTTAAACGTAGACCGTAGATGCTTAACCCCAGATGCTACACTCTATACCATAGACCGTTAATCCTAGAGGCAAAGCTCTAAACCCTAAAGACTAGATGCTAAACTCTAAGCCTTAAGTTTAGACGCTGGAGCCTTGATCCTAGACCCTAGATGCTTATCTATAATCCTTTAACCCTAGACGCTAAGTCCAGAGGGTAGTCCATTAATCCTAGATCCTAAACCGTAGACCCTAGATCCTTAAACGTAGACCGTATATGATTAACCCCAGATGCTACACTCTATAACATAGACTGTTAATCCTAGACGCAAAGCTCTAAACCCTAAAGACTAGATGCTGAATTATAAGCCTTAACCCTAGAAATTGGAGCCTTAATCATAGATAGTAAATCCTAGACCCTAGATGCTTATCTAAAATCCTTTAAACCTAGACGCTAAGTCCAGAGGGTAGTCCATTAAACCTAGATCCTACACAGTAGACCCCAGATCCTTAAACCTAGACAGTATATGATTAACCCCAGACGCTACACTCTATACCATAGACCGTTAATCCTAGACGCAAAGCTCTAAACCCTAGACCTTAACACTAGATGCTAAACTATAAAGCCTTAACCCTAGACACCGGAGCCTTAATCCTAGATACTAAATGCTAGATGCTTATCTATAATCCTTTAACCCTAGACGCTAAGTCCAGACCGTAGTCCATTAATCCTAGATACTAAACCATAGACCCTAGATCCTTAAACGTAGACCGTATATGCTTAACCCCAGACGCTACACTCTATACCGTAAACCGTTAATCCTAGACACAAAGCTCTAAACCCTAGACTTTAAGACTAGATGCTAAACTATAAAGCCTTAACCCTAGACGCTCAGCCTTAATCCTAGATGCTAAACCCTAGACCCTAGACGCTTATCTATAATCCATTTAAGCTGAGAAGCTAAGTCCACATGATAGTCCATTAATCCTAGATCCTACACCGCAGACCCTAGATCCTTAAACGTAAACCGTATGTGATTACTCCAGATGCTACACTCTATACCATAGACCGTTAATCCTAGACTCAAAGCTAAAAGCCTAGACCTTAAGACTAGATGCTAAACTATGAAACCTTAACCCTAGATGCTGGAGCCTTAATCCTAGACCCTAGATGCTTATCTATAATCCTTTAACCCTCGACGCTAATTCCAGAGGGTAGTCCATTAATCCTAGATACTAAACCGTAGACCCTAGATCCTTAAACGTAGACCGTATATGCTTAACTCGAGACCCTACACTCTAAAGCATAGACCGTTAATCCTAGAAGCAAAGCTCGAAACCCTAGACCTTAAGACTAGATGCTAAACTATAAAGCCTTAACCCTAGACGCTGGAGCCTAAATCCTAGATACTAAACCCTAGACCCTAGATGCTTATCTATAATCTTTTAATCCTAGACGCTAAGTACACACGGTAGTCCATTAATCCTAGATACTAAACCGTAGACACTAGATCCTTAAACGTAGACCCTATGTGCTTAACCCCAGACACTATACTCTATACCATAGAATGTTAATCCTAGACTCAAAGCTCTAACCCCTAGACCTTAAGACTATTTGCTAAAGTATAAAGCCTTAACCCTAGATGCTTAAGCCTTAATCCTAGATACTAAACCCTAGACTCTACACGCTTATGTATAATCGTTTAACCCTAGACTCTAAGTCCGGATGATAGTCCATTAATCCTAGATCCTACACCCTAGACCGTAGATCCTTAAACGTAGACCGTATATGATTAACCCCAGACGCTACACTCTATACCATAGACCGTTAATCCTAGACGCAAAGCTCTAAAGCCTAAAGTCTAGATGCTATACTATAAGCCTTAACCCTATACGCTGGCCCCTTAATCCTAGATACTAAACCCTAGACCCTAGACGCTTATCTATAATCCTTTAAGCCTAGACGCTAAGTCCAGACGGTAGTCCATTAAACCTAGATCCTACACCGTAGACCCTAGATCCTTAAACGTAGACTGTAGATGATTGACCCCAGACGCTACACTCTATACCATAGACCGTAAATCCTAGACGCAAAGCTCTAAACCCTAGACCTTAAGACTAGATGCTAAACTATAAAGCCTTAACCCTAGACACTGGACCCTTAATCCTACATACCAGACCCTAGACGCTTATCTATAATCCTTTAACCCTAGAAGCTAAGTTCAGACGGAATTCCATTATTCCTGGATACTGAATCGTAGACCCTAGATACTTAAACGTAGACCGTATATGCTTAACCCCAGACGCTGCACTCTATACCATAGACTGTTAATCCTAGACACAAAGCTCTAAACCCTAGACCTTAAGACTAGATGCTGAACTATAAAGCCTTAACCCTAGACGCTGGAGCCTTAATCCTAGATACTAAACCCTAGAGTCTTATCTATAATCCCTTAACCCTAGATGCTAACTCCAGACGGTAGTCCTTTAATACTAGATCCTACACCGTAGACCCTACATCCTTAAACCTAGACTCTATATGCTTAACCCCCAGACGCTACACTCTATACCATAGACCGTTAATCCTAGACTCAAAGCTCTAAACCCTAGACCTTAAGACTAGATGCTAAACTGTAAGCCTTAACCCTAGATGATGGAGCGTTAATCCTAGATAATAAACCCTAGACGCTCATTTATAATCCTTTAACCCTAGAGGCTAAGTCCAGACGGTAGTCCATTAATTCTAGATCCTACACTATAGACCCTAGATCCTTAAACGTAGACCGTAGATGATTAACCCCAGACGCTACACTCTATACCATAGACCGTTAACCCTAGACGCAAAGCTCAAACCCTAGACCTTAAGACTAGATGCTAAACTATGCAGCATTCACCCTAGACGCTGGAGCCTTAATCCTAGGTACTAAACCCTAGACCCTAGACGATTATCTATAATCCTTTAAGCCTAGAAGCTAAATCCAGATGGTAGTCTATTAATCCTAGTTACTAAACCGTAGACCCTGGATCCTTAAACTTAGACCGTATATGCTGAACCCCAGACGCTACACTCTATGCCATAGACCTTTAATCCTAGACGCAAAGCTCTAAACCCTAGACCTTAAGACTAGATGCTAAACTATAAGCCTTAACCCTAGAAGCTGGACCCTTAATTCTAGATAATAAACCCTAGACGCTACAGGCTTCTCTATAATCGTTTAACGCTAGACGCTAAGTCCAGACGGTAGTCCATTATCCTAGATAATAAACCATAGAACCAAGATCCTTAAACGTAGACCGTATTTGCTTTACCCCAGGTGCTACACACTATACCATAGTCCATAAATCCTAGACGCAAAGCTCTAAACCCTAGATTTTAAGACTAGATGCTAAACTATAAAGCCTTAACCCTAGAAGATGGAGCCTTAATCCTAGATACTAGACCCTAGACCCTAGAGCCTTATCTATAATCCTTTAAGCCTAGACGCAAAGCTCTAAACCCTAGACCTTAAGACTAGATGCTAAACTATAAAGCCATAACCCTAGATGCTGGAGCCTTAATCCTAGATACTAGACCCTAGACGCTTATCTATAATCCTTTAAGCCTAGACGCTAAGTCCAGACCGTAGTCCATTAATCCTAAATCCTACACCGTAGACCCTAGATCCTTATGCATAGACCGTACATGCTTAACCCCAGACACTACACTCTATACCACATAGGGTTAATCCTAGACGCAAAGCTCTAAACCCTACACCTTAAGACTAAATGCTAAAGTATAAAGCCTTAACCCTAGATGCTGGATTTTTAATCCTAGATACAAAAACCTAGACACTAGACACATATCTATAATCCTTTAAGCCTAGACGCTAAGTCCAGATGGTAGTCCATTAATCCTAGATACTAAACCCTAGACACCAGATCCTTAAACGTAGACCGCATATGCTTAACCCCAGCCGCTACACTCTATACCTTAGATGGTTAATCCTAGACGCAAAGATCTAAAGCCTAGACCTTAAGACTAGATGCTAAACTATAAAGCCTTAACCGTAGATGCTGGAGCCTTAATCTTAGATACTAAACCCTAGACCCTTGAAGCTTATCTATAATCCTTTAAGCCAAGACGCTAAGTCCAGACGGTAGTCCATTAATCCTAGATCCTACACCATAGACCCTAGATCCTTAAACGTAGACCGTATATGATTAACCCTAGACGCTACACACTATACCATAGACCGTTAATCCTAGACTCAAAGCTCTAAACCCTAGACCTTAAGACTAGATGCTAAACTATAAAGCCTTAAACCTAGACGCTGGAGCCTTAATCCTAGATACTAAACCCTAGACCCTAGACCCTTATCTATAATCTTTTAACCCTAGACGCTAAGTCCAGAAGGTAGTCCAATAATCCTCGATACTAAACTCTAGACCCTAGATCCTTAAACGTAGACCGTATATGCTAAACCCCAGACGCTACACTCTATACCATAGACGGTTAATCCTAGACGCAAAGCTCTAAACTCTAGACATTAAGACAAGAAGCTAAACTATAAAGCCTTAGCCCTAGACGCTGGACCCTTACTCCTAGATACTAGTCCCTAGACGCTTTTCTATAATCCCTTAACCCTAGACGCTAAGTCCAGATGGTAGTCCATAATCCTAGATCCTACACCGTAAACCCTAGATCCTTAAACGTAGATTGTATATACTTAATCCCAGACGCTACACTCTATACCATAGACCGTTAATCCTAGATGCATAGCTCTAAACCCTAAAGACAAGATGCTAAACTATGAGCCTTAACCGTAGACGTTGGAGCCTTAATCCTACATATTACACCCTAGATGCTTATCTATAATCCCTTTATCCGTAGACGCTAATTCCAGACGGTAGTCCATTAATCCTAGATACTAAACCCTAGACTCTAGATCCTTAAACGTAGACCGTATATGTTTAGCCCCAGACGCTACACCCTATACCATAGACCGTTAATCCTAGACGCAAAGCTCTAAAGCCTAAAGTCTAGATGCTATAATATAAGCCTTAACCCTAGACGCTGGACCCTTAATCCTAGATACTAAATCCTAGACCCTAGATGCTTATCTATAATCCTTTAACCCTAGACGCTAAGTCCAGACGGTAGTCCATTAATCCTAGATACTAAACTGGAGACCCTAGACCCTTAAACGTAGACCGTATATGATTAAACCCAGACGCTACACTCTGTGCCATAGACCGATAATCCTAGATGCAAAGCTCTAAACCCTAAAGACTAGATGCTAAACTATAAGCCTTAACAGTAGACGGTGGAGCCTTAATCCTAGATACTAAACCCTAGACGGTTTTCTATAATCCTTTAACCCTAGACGCTAAGTCCAGACAGTAGTCCATTAATCCTAGATACAAAACCGTAGACCCTAGATCCTTAAACGTAGACCGTATATGCTGAACCCCAGACGCTACACTCTATACCATAGACCTTTAATCCTAGACGAGAAGCTCTACACCCTAAAGACTCGATGCTAAACTATACGCTTTAACCCTAGACACTGGAGCCTTAATCCTAGATACTAAACCCTAGACCCTAGATCCTAAAACGTAGACCGTATATGATTAACCCCAGACGCTACACTCCATACCGTAGACCGTTAATCCTAGACGCAAATCTCTAAACCCTAAAGACTAGATGGTAAACTATAAGCCTTAACCCTAGACGCTGGAGCCTTAATCCTAGATACTGAACCCTAGACCCTAGACGCTTATCTACAATCCTTTATGCCTAAACGCTAAGTCCAGACGGTAGACCATGAATCCTAGATACTAAACCGTAGACCCTAGATCCTTAAAGGTAGACCGTATATACTAAACCCCAGACGCTACACTCTATACCATAGACCTTTAATCCTAGACCCAAAGCTCTACACCCTAGACTTTAAAACTAGATGCTAAACTATAAAGCCTTAACCCTAGCCGCTGGACCCTTAATCCTAGATACTAGACCCTAGACGCTTATCTATAATCCTTTAACCCTAGATGCTAAGTCCAGACGGTTGTCCATTAATCCTAGATACTAAACTGTAGAATCATAGAATCATAGAATCATAGAATCTTAGGGGTTGGAAGGGACCTCGAAAGATCATCTAGTCCAACCCCCCCTGCTAGAGCCGGGTCACCTAGAGCACATCACACAAGAACGCATACAGGTGGGTTTTGAATGTCTCCAGTGAAGGAGACTCCACAACCTCCCTGGGCAGCCTGTTCCAGTGCTCTGTCACTCTCACATTAAAATAATTTTTTCGTATATTCACCTTGAACCTCCTATGCTCCAATTTCCACCCATTACCCCTTGTCCTATCACTGGTCATCACTGAGAAAAGCCTAACTCCATCTCCCTGACACTCACCCCTTACGTATTTGTAAACATTAATGAGGTCACCCCTCAGTCTCCTTTTCTCCAAGCTAAAGAGACCCAGCTCCCTCAGCCTCTCCTCATAAGGGAGATGTTCTACTCCCTTAATCATCTTTGCAGCTCTGCGCTGGACTCTCTCAAGCAGATCCCTGTCCTTCTTGAACTGAGGGGCCCAGAACTGGACACAATACTCCAGATGCGGCCTCACCAATGCAGAATAAAGAGGTAGGAGAACTTCTCTTGACCTACTAACCACACCCTTTCTAATGCACCCCAGGATGCCGTTGGCCTTCTTGGCCACAAGGGAACATTGCTGGCTCATGGCCATCCTCCTGTCTACCCGGATTCCCAGGTCCCAGCTCTCCAGCAGGTCAGCCCCCAACCTGTACAGGTGCATGGTGTTTTTCTAGACCCTAGATCTTTAAAAGTAGACCGTATATGCTTAACCCAAGACACTACACTCTATACCATAGACCGTTAATCCTAGACGCAAAACTCTATACCCTAGATTTTAAGATTAGATGCTAAACCATAAGCCTTAACCCTAGACGCTGGAGCCTTAATCCTAGATACTAAACGCTAGACCCTAGACGCTTATCTATAATCCTTTAAGCCTAGACGATACGTCTAGACGATAGTCCATTAATCCTAGACACTAAACCGTAGACACTAGATCCTTAAACGTAGACGGTAGATGCATAACCCGAGTTGTTACACTCTATACCATAGACCGTTAATCCTAGACGCAAAGCTCTACACCCTAAAGACTAGATGCTAAACTATAAGCCTTAACCCTAGACGCTGGAGCCTTAATCCTAGATATTAAATCCTAGATTCTTATCTATAATCCTTTAACCCTAGACGCTAAGTCCAGACACTAGTCCATTAATCCTAGATCCTACACCGTAGACCCTGGATCCTTAAACGTAGACCGTAGATGCTTAACCCCAGACACTACACTCTATACCACGGACCGTTCATCCTAGAGGCAAAGCTCTTAACCCTAAAAACTAGATGCTAAACTATAATCCTTAACCCTAGACGCTGGAGCCTTAATCCTAGATACTAAACCCTAGACCCTAGAAGCTTATCTATAATCCTTTAAGCATAAATGATAAGTACAGACGGTAGTCCATTAATCCTAGATACAAAACCGTAGACCCTAGATCCTTAAACGTAGACCGTATATGCTTAACCCCAGACGCTACACTCTATACCATAGACCTTTAATCCTAGACGCAAAGCTCTACACCCTAAAGACTCGATGCTAAACTATAAGCCTTAACCCTAGACGCTGGAGCCTTAATCCTAGATACTAAACCCTAGACCCTAGATCCTTAAAAGTAGACTGTATATGATTAACCCCGGACGCTACACGCCATACCGTAGACCGTTAATCCTAGACGCAAATCTCTAAACCCTAAAGACTAGATGCTAAACTATAAGCCACATCCCTAGAGGCTGGAGCCTTAATCCTAGATACTGAACCCTAGATTCTTATCTATAATCCTTTAACCCTAGACGCTAAGTCCAGACAGAAGTCCATTAATCCTAGATACTACACCGTAGACCCTAGATCGTTAAATGTAGACCGTATATTATTAACGCCAGACGCTACACTCTATACCATAGATGGTAAATTCCAGACTCAAATCTCTAAACCCTAAAGACTAGATGCTAAACTATAAGCCTTAACCCTAGACGCTGGAGCCTTAATCCTAGATAATAAACCCTAGAAGCTTATCTATAATCCTTTAACCCTAGACGCTAAATCCAGACAGTAGTCCATTAATTCTAGATCCTACACCGTAGACCCTAGATCCTTAAACGTAGACCGTAGATGATTAACCCCAGAGGCTAAACTCTATACCATAGACAGTTAATCCTAGACGCAAAGCTCTAAACCCTAGATCTTAAGACCAGATGCTAAACTATAAAGCCTTAACCCTAGATGCTGGAGTCTTAATCCTAGATACTAAACCCTAGAACCTAGACGCTTATCTATAATCCTTTAACCCTAGACGCTAAGTCCAGACAGTAGTCCATTAATTCTAGATCCTACACTATAGACCCTAGATCCTTAAACGTAGACCATAAATGATTAACCCCGGACGCTACACTCTATACCATAGACCGTTAATCCTAGACGCAAAGCTCTAAAGCCTAAAGTCTAGATGCTATACTATAAGCCTTAACCCTAGACGCTGGACCCTTAATCCTAGATACTAAATCCTAGACCCTAGACGCTTATCTATAATCCTTTAACCCTAGACGCTAAGTCCAGACGGTAGTCCATTAATCCTAGATACAAAACCGTAGACCCTAGACCCTTAAACGTAGACCGTATATGATTAAACCCAGACGCTACACTCTATACCATAGACCTTTAATCCTAGACGAGAAGCTCTACACCCTAAAGACTCGATGCTAAACTATACGCTTTAACCCTAGACACTGGAGCCTTAATCCTAGATACTAAACCCTAGACCCTAGATCCTAAAACGTAGACCGTATATGATTAACCCCAGACGCTACACTCCATACCGTAGACCGTTAATCCTAGATGCAAATCTCTAAACTCTAAAGACTAGATGCTAAACTATAAGCCTCAACCCTAGAGGCTGGAGCCTTAATCCTAGATACTGAACCCTAGATTCTTATCTATAATCCTTTAACCCTAGACGCTAAGTCCAGACAGTAGGTCCATTAATCCTAGATACTAAACCGTATACCCTAGATTGTTAAACGTAGACCGTATATGATTAACGCCAGACGCTACACTCTATACCATAGATGGTAAATTCCAGACGCAAATCTCTAAACCCTAAAGACTAGATGCTAAACTATAAGCCTTAACCCTTGATGCTGGACCCTTAATCCTAGATACGAGACCCTAAACCCTAGAAGCTTATCTATAATTCTTTAACCCTAGACGCTAAGTCCAGACGGTAGTCCATTAATTCTAGATCCTACACTATAGACCCTAGATCCTTAAACGTAGACCATATATAATTAACCCCAGACCCTACACTCTATACCATAGACCGTTAATCCTAGACGCAAAGCTCTAAACCCTAGACCTTAAGATTAGATGCTAAACTGTAAGCCTTAACCCTAGATGCTGGAGCCTTAATCCTAGATACTAGACCCTAGACGCTTATCTATAATCCTTTAAGACTAGACGCTAAGTCCAGATGATAGTCCATTAATCCTAGATCCTACACCGTAGACACTAGATCCTTAAACTTAGACCGTAGATGATTAACCCCAGATACTACACTCTATACCAAAGACGGTTAATCCTAGACACCAGTCTCTAAACCCTAAATACTAGATGCTAAAGTATAAGCCTTAACCGTAGACGGTGGAGCCTTAATCCTAGATACTAAAACCCTAGACTCTAGAAGCTTATCTATAATCCTTTAAGCCTAGAAGCTAAGTCCAGATGGTAGGCCATTAATCCTAGATACTAAACCATATACCCTAGATCCTTAAACGTAGACCGTATATGATTAAACCCATATCCTACACTCCATACCATAGACAGTTAATCCTAGACGCAAAGCTCTAAACCCTAGACCTTAAGATTAGATGCTAAACAATAAAGCCTTAACCCTAGACGCTGGAGCCTTAATCCTAGATACTAGACCCTAGACGCTCATCTATAATCCTTTAACCCTAGACGCTAAGTCCAGACGGTAGTCCATTAATTCTAGATCCTACACTATAGTCCCTAGATCCTTAAACGTAGACCGTATATGATTAAACCCAGACGCTACACTCTGTGCCATAGACCGATAATCCTAGATGCAAAGCTCTAAACCCTAAAGACTAGATGCTAAACTATAAGCCTTAACAGTAGACGGTGGAGCCTGAATCCTAGATACTAAACCCTAGACGCTTTTCTATAATCCTTTAACCCTAGACGCTAAATCCAGACAGTAGTCCATTAATCCTAGATACTAAACCGTAGACCCTAGATCCTTAAACGTAGACGGTATATGCTTAACCCCAGACGCTACACTCTATACCATAGACCTTTAATCCTAGTCGCAAATCTCTAAACCCTAAAGACTAGATGTTAAACTATAAGCCTTAACCCTAGACGGTGGAGCCTTAATCCTAGATACTATACCCTAGAGCCTAGACGCTTATCTATAATCCTTTATCCTAGAGGCTAAGTCCAGACGATAGTCCATTAATCCTAGATACAAAACCGTAGACCCTAGATCCATAAACGTAGACCGTATATGCTTAACCCCAGACGCTACACTCTATAACATAGACGGTTAATCCTAGACGCAAAGCTCTAAACCCTAGACCTTAAGACTATGTGATAAACTATAAAGCCTTAACCCCAGACGCTGGACCCTTAATCCTAGATGCTAAAGCCTAGACGCTTAACTATAATCCTTTAACTTTAGACGCTAAGTGCAGACCGTAGTCCATTAATCCTAGATACCAAACCGCAGACCCTAGATCCTTAAATGTAGACCGTATATCCTTAAACCCAGACGCTACACTCTATACCATAGACCGTTAATCCAAGACACAAAGCTCTAAACCCTAGACCTTAAGATCAGATGCTAAACTATAAAGCCTGAACCCTAGACGCTGAAGCCTTAATCCTAGATACTAAACCCTAGACGCTTATCTATAATCCTTTAACCCTAGACGCTAAGTCCAGACAGTAGTCCATTAATCCTAGATACAAAACCATAGACCCTAGATCCTTAAACGTACACCATATATGATTAACCCCTGACCCTACACTCTATACCAGAGACCGTTAATCCTTGATGCAAAGCTCTAAACCCTTGACCTTAAGACTAGATGCTAAAGTATAAGCCTTAACCCTAGACGTTGGAGCCTTAATCCTAGATACTAAACCCTAGACCCTAGATCCTTATGTATAATCCTTTAACCCTAGACGCTAGGTCCAGAAGGTAGTCCATAAATCCTAGATCCTACACCGTAGACCCTGGATTCTTAAACGTAGACCGTATATGCTTAACCCCAGAAGCTTCACTCTATACCATAGACCGTTAATCCTAGACGCAAAGCTCTAAACCCTAGACCTTAAGACTAGATGTTAAACTATAAAGCATTAACCCTAGACGCTGGAGCCTTAATCCTAGATACTAAACCCTAGACGCTTATCTATAATCCTTTAACCCTAGACGCTTATTCCGGATGGTAGTCCATTAATCCTAGATACGAAACCATAGACCCTAGATCCTTATACGTAGACTGTAGATGATTAACCCCAGATGCTACACTCTATACCATAGACGGTTAATCCTAGACGCAAAGCTCTAAACCCTAGACCTTAAGACTAGATGATAAACTATAATACCTTAACCCTAGACCCTGGACCCTTAATCCTAGATACTGGACCCTAGACGCTTATCTATAATCCTTTAACCCTAGACGCTAACTTTAGACCGTAGTCCATTAATCCTAGATCCTACACCGTAGACCCTAGATCCTTAAACGTAGACCGTATATGTTTAACCCCAGACGCTACGCTCTATACCATAGACGGTTAATCTAAGATGCAAAGCTCTAAACCCTAGACCTTAAGACTAGATGATAAACTATAAAGCCTTAACCCTAGACCCTGGACCCTTGATCCTAGATACTAAACCCTAGACCCCAGACGCTTATCTATAATCCTTTAAGCCTAGACGCTAAGTCCGGACGTTAGTCCATTAATCCTAGATACTAAACTGTAGACCCTAGATCCTTAAACGTAGACCGTATATGCTTCATCCCAGACGCTACACTCTATACCATAGACCTTTAATCGTAGACGCTAAGCTCTAAACCCTAGACCTTAATTCTAGATGCTAAACTATAAAGCCTTAACCCTAGACGCTGAAGCCTTAATCCTAGATACTAAACCCTAGACGCTTATCTATAATCCTTTAACCCTAGACGCTTAGTCCAGACGGTAGTCCATTAATCCTAGATCCTACACCGTAGACCCTAGATCCTTAAACGTAGACCGTAGATGCTTAACCTCAGACGCTACACCCTATACCACAGACCGTTAATCCTAGACGCAAAGCTCTAAACCCTAGACCTTAAGACTAGATGCTAAACTATACAGCCTTAACCCTAGATGCTGGACCCTTAATTCTAGATACTAAACCCTAGACGCTTATCTATAATCCTTTAACCCTAAACAGTAAGTCCAGACGATAGTCCATTAATCCTACATACTAAACCATAGACACTAGATCCTTAAACTGTCCTGATTTGAGCCAGGATTAAGCCAATTTTTCTTTTCACTTTTTTTTTTTCCTTCAGTAAGCTTTCTTTTAACTAGCAACTGTGTGTTCTGCTAGGCTGATAAGACAGTGGAAGGTTTTTCTAACTGCTGAGGTTTCAAGGTTACACCTTCACTCCGCCGGCTCAGACACTATGGGGAGATCTCTGACCCCCCCCCCCCATGGGAGGCTGAATTAGACAGAGAGCAAAATTGGCCAAAGATATTCCATTCCATATATCTACGTAAGCTCAAAGGAAGGTCAGAGATCATAGAAGACAGCTTCCTTCTTCTTCTCGCCTTCTCTTCCGTCCATGGCCGGCGTCCGGGGAGGACTCTGTTCATCCATCACCGTCGACCCTTAGGCTCGAGCTCTCCTGACCCTCATAACTCTCTGCTTTTCTCCAGCAGCAGCTCCGGGATTTCTCGGGACTCTTCCAAGTTCAGGGGAGTGCTGTGGGAGTTGCTGGGGCTGGGGGGAGGCGAGAGGTTTTTGCCCATATCTGAATATATCTGTATATAATTGTATATATTTTCTGGTATGATTCATTAGTGTTTTAATTAAAGCTGGTTAGTTTAGTTTTCAATCCAGCCAAGTCTCTCTCTTTTTCTCTCTCTCCTTCCCTACCTGGGTGGGGGGGGGGAGGGGATCGAGAGCATTGTTGTCGGACCTGAGTCAAACGGTGACAACAATTAATTGGCCCCCAACGTGAGGCTCGATTTTAAGCCCATATTACACATTTTCATCAATTGGGAGTGTCCAAAATTCCATCTCTGATGGGAGGAATCCCTCAGATAGCAATGAGCAATAATTCTGCTGAGTTTCCTGACGGATTGAAAACTGAACAGACACTTACTGCAATGAATCTACTGGATCTTTTTCCAAACCTGCAATTGTACATGTGGTATGTAGCCGAGGGCATTCTGCTCTTTGTAGCTGCTCTTGTGATTCTTTTGTGGTTTATTGACAGAACTGTAGCCATAATCAACCGTATCATTACCAGCCTAGTGATCCTAGGGATGATGATACTGTTCTCTATGGGGGCACTGTATGTGTACAGTTACACTGCAAGTCCTAGTGGTACAACTCCTAAAGTGAATGGAACGGTCCATGTTGGTAACAGCAATAGCTGGTTCAATTTTACCTCTCCATATTCTCTCAAGCTGAATCTCCCAGCTCTTGATGTGAATAGCATGGTTGCAGTGGGGATGTTTTTGCTGAATGTTTATAATATATTGTGGATTCGTAGGGCAACATGCTGTTCTACTCACTGCCACTCCCCCACAGGCAATGCTGCTGCCACTGCTGCTACAAAAACAACTGCTTCTACAAAGATAAAGTCCAATCCCTTGCATATCAAGCTAGTTGACCCTGTGACTAGGAGCAAGGCAAAGACAAAAACAGAGGCTTACAGTGAGGAAGGGAAGGATTCTAAATCAGATGATGGAACAGGTACCTCTCAAGCAGATAAAAGAACAGCAGGTCCTCCTCAATCAGATGACGACGGTGACCTCGCCCAGCCTTTCTCTATGAAAGAACTGCGCCTCATGAGAAAGGATTTCACCCGCAATGATGGTGAGGGAATCCTTCCTTGGCTGCTCCGATGCTTTGATAGTGGTGCTGAGACCTACAATGTGGATGAGAGAGAAGCCAAGCAGTTGGGATCCCTGGCCAGAGATGCTGGTATTGACAGAGCACTTAGTAGTAAGACAGGAACTACTACCCTGTGGGACCGACTTCTTTCAGCTGTGAGAGAGAGATACCCCCACAAGGGTGACATCGGATGGCGCCGAAGCAGAACGCCCACTCTCGAGAAAGCCATCACCTACTTGAGAGAGATTGCTGTGCGAGAAGTGATCTATAATAAAGATGGAATCACAGATCCTGATGATGTTGAGTGTGACACGCAAATGTTCCGGAAGTTTGTTCAGGCTGTACCAGCAGCGCATGCCCATATATTCTCCTTCATGGGATGTTTTGAAGGTTACGAAAGACCAACTGTACGTGAGGTAACTTTTAAAGCACGACAGTATGGAGACATCCTCTCTGATTCCCTTTACTTCCACACCTCAGCCATTGAAAAAATGACTGACAGGAAGAATAAGATGCCAAATGGATGGGGAAGTAAACTCCAGATTCTTCCTAGAGACAACTGGTCACGTGTTGCAGCCATTAAGAAGAGACCTCCTGCTACGAGACAGCAGCGAGAGGGACGGGACCCACTGAGACGCCACCTGTGGTCTCTCTTGAAAAATTATTTCAAAGAGGACATGAGAGTCTGGGACAAGAAACCCACTGATGTTCTCCAGTTATGTGTGCAAGAGCTACTAAACAGAACAAAGCCAGGAGATGGTTCTTGCAAGAAGGTTGCACCAGTCAACAACCAGGATGGTTCATCGAGCTCTAGTGCTCAACCCTAGGGATGCCCTGCCTCCAGCCAGGAGGAGGAGAGGGACAACCGAGTTTATTGGACTGTGTGGATTCGGTGGCCTGGCACATTAGAACCACAAAGATATAAAGCTTTGGTGGACACTGGTGCACAGTGCACTCTAATGCCATCGAATCATAAAGGGACAGACTCTGTCACTATCTCTGGAGTGACAGGAGGTTCTCAACAACTGACTGTTGTGGAGGCCGGTGTGAGCCTCACTGGTAAGGAGTGGCAAATGCACCCTATAGTGACTGGCCCAGGTGCTCCGTGCATCCTTGGCATAGACTATCTCAGGAAAGGATACTTCCGTGACCCGAAAGGGTACTGCTGGGCCTTTGGTATAGCGGCTGTAGAGACTGAGGACACTGAACAGCTGCGTACTTTGTCTGGCCTTTCAGATGACCCTTCTGTAGTAGGGTTGCTGAAGTTTGAAGACCAACAGGTGCCAATTGCCACTTCAACAGTGCATAGACGACAGTATCGCACCAACAGAGACTCTGTGATCCCCGTTCATAAGCTGATTCGGCAATTGGAAAGCCAAGGTGTGATTAGCAGGACTCATTCACCCTTCAACAGTCCTATCTGGCCAGTGCGAAAGCCTGATGGCGAGTGGAGGCTGACAGTGGACTATCGTGGTCTGAATGAGGTGACACCACCACTTAGTGCTGCTGTACCGGACATGCTAGAGCTTCAGTATGAGTTGGAGTCAAAAGCAGCTAGGTGGTATGCCACTATTGACATTGCTCATGCATTCTTCTCTATTCCCATAGCACCAGAGTGCAGGCCACAGTTTGCTTTCACCTGGAGGGGAGTCCAGTACACCTGGAATCGACTGCCCCAGGGGTGGAAACACAGCTCAACCATTTGCCATGGACTGATCCATGCTGCACTGGAGAAGGGTGGAGCTCCAGAACACCTGCAGTACATTGATGACATCATTGTGTGGGGTGACACATCAGAAGAAGTTTTTGAGAAAGGTAAAAAGATCATACAAAATTCTTCTGGATGCTGGTTTTGCTGTAAAAAGAAGCAAGGTCAAGGGACCTTCGCGAGAGATCCAGTTCCTGGGAATCAAGTGGCAAGATGGTCGTTGCCAGATCCCAATGGATGTGATTAACAAAGTAACAGCTATGGCCCCCACCATCAACTAAAAAGGACACTCAAACCTTTTTAGGGACTGTTGGTTTCTGGAGAATGCATATTCCATGTTACAGTGAAATTGTGAAACCTCTCTATGAGGTGACCAGAAAGAAGAATGATTTCAAGAGGGGTCCTGACCAACAGAAAGCTTTTGAGCAGATTTAAAAGGAGATTGTGCAGGCAATGGCCCTTGGACCGGTTCGAACAGGGCCAGACATCAAGAACGTGCTCTACACTGCAGCCGGACACAATGGTCCCAACTGGAGCCTCTGGCAGAAAGCACCAGGGGAAACTCGAGGTTGACCCCTGGGATTCTGGAGCCGGAGCTACAGAGGTTCCGAGGCCAACTACACAACAACTGAGAAGGAGATACTTGCAGCATATGAAGGAGTTAGAGCCGCTTCAGAAGTGATTGGCACTGAAGCACAGCTCTTTCTGGCGCCCAGGCTACCGGTGCTGAGATTCATGTTCCAGAATAACCTTTCTCCTGTCCATCATGCCACCGATGTGACTTGGAGTAAATGGACTGCTTTGATCACCCAAAGAGCCTGAATAGGGAAACCTAATCGTCCAGGTATTGTGGAAGCAATTACAAAACTGGCCAGAAGGCACCCACTTTGGAATGCCACCACAAGAAGTGGTGAGACGAGCTCAAGAAGCTCCACCTTATGATCATCTACCAGAGACTGAGAAACAATTTGCTCTTTTCACCGATGGCTCCTGTCGTCTTGTAGGGAACCACCGGAAGTGGAAAGCTGCCGTGTGGAGTCCTACACGACTGGTTTGCACAAGCAGCTGAAGGAGAAGGTGAATCAAGTCAGTTTGCAGAGGTAAAAGCCATCCAGCTGGCTTTGGACATTGCTGAGCGAGAGGGGTGGCCGAGACTCTACCTCTACACTGACTCGTGGATGGCAGCAAATGCCTTGTGGGGTTGGCTAAAACAGTGGCAGCGGAATAACTGGCAGCGAAAGGGTAAACCTATTTGGGTTGTTGACCTGTGGAAAGACATTGCAGCTCGGATAGAGAAACTGGAGGTAAAAGTGCGTCATGTGGATGCACACGTGCCTCTGAGTCGAGCCACTGAGGAACATCGACACAACCAACGGGCAGATGAGGCTGCTCAAGTGTTCCAAGTAGACTTAGACTGGGAACACAAGGGTGAGCTTTTTCTGGCTCGGTGGGCCCATGATGCTTCAGGTCATCAGGGCAGAGATGCAACATACAAATGGGCTCGTGACCGAGGGGTGGACTTAACCATGGACACTATTGCACAGGTGATCCATGACTGTGAGACATGTGCTGCAATTAAGCAGGGAAAACGGTTGAAACCTTTGTGGTATGAGGGGAGGTGGTCAAAGTACAGATTTGGAGAGGCCTGGCAAATTGACTACATCACACTTCCTCAGAGCCGCCAGGGTAAGCGCTATGTGCTTACAATGGTGGAAACAAGTACAGGATGGTTGGAGACATATCCTGTGCCTCATGCCACAGCCAGGAATACTATTCTGGGTCTTGAGAAGCAAATTTTGTGGAGACATGGTACTCCAGAGAGAATTGAGTCAGACAATGGGACTCATTTCAAAAACAGTCTTGTCACTGATTGGGCTAAAGAGCATGGTATTGGATGGATCTAGCATATCCCATACTATGCACAGGCTTCAGGGAAAGTTGAAAGGTACAATGGTCTGTTGAAGGCTACCCTAAAGGCAATGGGTGGTGGAACTTTCAAAACCTGGGATAAAAATTTGGCAAAGGCCACCTGGTTAGTTAATACCAGGGGATCCATCAATCGGGCTGGTCCTGCCCAGTCAGACCTTGTGCATACTGCAGATGGGGATAAAGTCCCTGTGGAATGTGAAAGAAACCTGCTGGGTAAAAGTGTTTGGGTCTATCCTGCTTCAGGCAAAGGTAAACCTGGCAGGGGTATTGCTTTTGCTCAGGGACCTGGACATACCTGGTGTGTGATGATGGAGGATGGTGAAGTACAATATGTACCTCAAGGTAATCTGACTTTGGGAGAGAATCCTTAATTTGACAGCTGGTAAAGTATGCAGCCTGTATGTAATATATGGTATGGAATAAGGGGTGGAATGTCCTGGTTTGAGCCAGGATTAAGCCAATTTTTCTTTTCAATGATTTTTTTTTTCCTTCAGTAAGCTTTCTTTTAACTAGCAACTGTGTGTTCTGCTAGGCTGATAAGACAGTGGAATGTTTTTCTAACTACTGAGGTTTCAAGGTTACACCTACACTCCGCCGGCTCAGACACTATGGGGAGATCTCTGACCCCCCCCCGTGGGAGGCTGAATTAGACAGACAGCAAAATTGGCCAAAGATATTCCATTCCATATATCTACGTAAGCTCAAAGGAAGGTCGGAGATCATAGAAGACAGCTTCCTTCTTCTTCTCGCCTTCTCTTCCTTCCATGTCCGGCGTCTGGGAAGGACTCTGTTCATCCATCACCGTCGACCCTTAGGCTCGAGCTCTGCTGACCCTCATAACTCTCTGCTTTTCTCCAGCAGCAGCTCCGGGATTCCTCGGGACTCTTCCAAGTTCAGGGGAGTGCTGTGGGAGTTGCTGGGGGTGGGGGGAGGTGAGAGGTTTTTGCCCATATCTGAATACATCTGTGTGGGAAACTGTTCTTTTCTTCCCCACATAAGTCTAAACAAAATGCCTTTTAAGCCAGCGAAGGCCTCTCCTGATTATCCCCAGCTAACGAACTAAAACAGACTCGCTTCTCAAGGACAACTGAACCCAAAACAACAGCTGTGGTCCAGGACAGAAAGGATGGACGACAAGCCATCCTGTGCCCCTGGCAGTCACCGCCTTAAAGTGGGGCTCACGGACGCTCATTGGCTCTGGACAGTGACACTGACTGGACCGGTGGGTCAGGGGGTATAAAAGGTGGCGAGGGCAGCAGGTGGGCCCCTTCCCTCCTCCCTGAGGCCCGTTCGGACGCTTTCTGCGTGGGACACCCCCCTGCTGCGGACACTGGTGCTGGGACCCTGCCTGCCTGCCCCAGGTCCAGCCTGAGCCTCAGCACCGAGCGTGCCGGGGTCCCGAGCCCTGGGGTCGGGGCCGGAGCCCCCTCCCCGCGTTGCTGCCGCTGGAGAGGAAACCAACGGCCGCTGCACCCGCTGCCGAGAGGCTGCCCCTCCGACACCACGGACCTGCCGTCCTGCCTTCCGGCCACCGACCGACGCTGGACAAGCCCGCCGGAGGGTAACATCACCTCACACACACACACACATACCCACACACACATATTCCTTTCCTCATACTTGCACACACAGCGCGACCTCTTAAGGAGGACCGGCGTCGGGTTTCCTTCCCTCCTCCCTCCTCCCTTTGATCCTTAATCCTCTCCCTTAAAAGCACCTTTGCATTGCCTCCCTAAAGGACACTTTCTCACCACATACATATCGATATCCCTGGTAGCCATTCACACCTGTATTGTCCCCCGAACATCATCCCTCGGTTTGTGTTAACCCTTAATAAACCTATTAGTTTGTGGAGTAAATCTTGGCTTTAGAGGCAATTTCTGAGCGTGGTGGGGTGGGGGTGCTCTCTAGCTACCACCCGGAAATACGGTCCCACGGTGGCCGTTGCTCCGTGAGAGGCAGCGCCGCGTGTGACCCTCGGGCTCATTCACAAACCCCTCCACATTGAGAGGGGGAGTCGCAAAAGTATCCTGACAGCCGGTAGCCCCCCGGTACCGGCTTGCGACAATCTGTATATAATTGTATATATTTTCTGGTATGATTCATTAGTGTTTTAATTAAAGCTGTGTAGTTTAGTTTTCAATCCAGCCAAGTCTCTCTCTTTTTCTCTCTCTCCTTCCCTACCAGGGTGGGGGGGGGAGGGGATCGAGAGCATTGTTGTCGGACCTGAGTCAAACGGTGACATAAACGTAGACCGTATATGCTTAACCCCAGACGATACACACTATACCATAGACCGTTAATCCTAGACGCAAAGCTCTAAACCCTAGACCTTAAGACTAGAAGCTAAACTATAAAGCCTTAACCCTAGAAGCTGGACCCTTAATCTTAGATACCAGACCCTAGACCCTAGATGCTTGTCTATAATCCTTTAAGGTTAGACGCTAAGTCCAGATGATAGTTCATTAATCGTAGACCCTAGATCCTTAAATGTAGACCGTAGATGCTTAACCCCAGACGCTACACTCTATACCATAGACTGTTAATCCTAGACGCAAAGCTCTAAACCCTAGACCTTAAGACTAGATGCTAAACTATAAAGCCTTAACCCTAGACGCTGGACCCTTAATCGTACATAATAAACCCTAGACGCTTATCTATAATCCTTTAATCCTAGATGTGAAGTCCAGACGGTAGTCCATTAATCCTAGATACTAAATCATAGACCCTAGATCCTTAAACGTAGACCGTATATGCTTAACCCCAGACGCTACACTCTATACCTTAGACCGTTAATCCTAGACGCAAAGCTCTAAACTCGAGACATTAAGACTAGATGCTAAACTATAAAGCCTTAACCCTAGACGCTGTACCCTTAATAGTAGATACTAAACCCTAGACCCTAGACGCTTATCTATAATCCTTTAAGCCTAGACGCTAAGTCCAGACGGTAGTCCATTAATCCTAGATACTAAAACAGAGACCCTAGATCCTTAAACGTAGACTGTATATGCTTAACCCCAGACGCTACAATCTATACCGTAGACCGTTAATCCTACACGCAGAGCTCTAAACCCTAGACCTTAAGACTAGATGCTAAACTATAAAGCCTTAACCCTAGACGCTGTACCCTTAATAGTAGATACTAAACCCTAGACCCTAGACGCTTATCTGGAATCCTTTAATCCTAGATGTGAAGTCCAGACGGTAGTCCATTAATCCTAGATACTAAATCATAGACCCTAGATCCTTAAACGTAGACCGTATATGCTTAACCCCAGACGCTACACTCTATACCTTAGACCGTTAATCCTAGACGCAAAGCTCTAAACTCGAGACATTAAGACTAGATGCTAAACTATAAAGCCTTAACCCTAGACGCTGTACCCTTAATCGTAGATACTAAACCCTAGACCCTAGACGCTTATCTATAATCCTTTAAGCCTAGACGCTAAGTCCAGACGGTAGTCCATTAATCCTAGATACTAAATCATAGACCCTAGATCCTTAAACGTAGACCGTATATGCTTAACCCCAGACGCTACACTCTATACCTTAGACCGTTATCCTAGACGCAAAGCTCTAAACCCTAGACCTTAAGACTAGATGCTAAACTATAAAGCCTTAGCCCTAGACGTTGGACCTTTAATCCTACATACTAAACCCTAGACAGTTATCTATAATCCTTTAAGCCTAGATGCTAAATTCAGACGGTAGTCCATTAATCCTAGATACTAAACCAGAGACCCTAGATCCTTAAACGTAGACCGTATATGGTTAACCCCAGACACTGCACTCTGTACCATAGACCGTTAAACCTAGACGCAAAACTCTAAACCCTAGACCAGAAGACTAGATGGTAAACTGTAAAGCCTTAACCCTAGATGCTGGACCCTCAATCCTAGACCCTAGACGCTTATCTATAATCCTTTAACCCTAGATGTGAAGTCCAGACGGTAGTCCATTAATCCTAGATACTAAATCATAGACCCTAGATCCTTAAACGTAGATAGTATATGCTTAACCCCAGATGCTACACTCTATACATTAGACCGTTAATTCTAGACGCAAAGCTCTAAACCCTAGACATTAAGACTAGATGCTAAACTATAAAGCCTTAACCCTAGACGCTGGACCCTTAATCCTAGATACTAAACCCTAGAACCTAGACGCTTATCTGTAATCCTTTAACCCTAGAAGCTATGTCCCAGATGGTAGTCCATTAATCCTAGATACTAAATCATAGACCCTAGATCCTTAAACGTAGACCGTATATGCTTAACCCCAGACGCTACACTCTATACCGTAGACGGTTAAGCCTAGACGCAAAGCTCTAAACCCTAGACCTTAAGACTAGATGCTAAACTATAAAGCCTTAACCCTAGACGTTGGACCTTTAATCCTAGATACTAAATCCTAGCCGCTTATCTATAATCCTTTAACCCTAGATGCTTAGTCCAGACGGTAGTCCATTAATCCTGGATACTGAACCATAGACCCTAGATCCTTAAAGGTAGACCGTAGATGATTGATCCCAGACGCTACACTATATACCATAGACCGTTAACCCTAGACGCAAAGCTCTAAAAGCTAGACCTTAAGACTAGGTGCTACACTATAAAGCCTTAACCCTAGAGGCTGGAGCCTTAATCCTACATACTAAACCCTAGACCCTAGAAGCTTATCTATCATTCTTTATCCGTAGACGCAAAGTCCAGACGGTACTCCATTAATCCTAGATCCTACACCGTAGACCCTAGATCCTTAAACGTAGTCCGTAGATGATTGACCCCAGACGCTACACTCTATACCATAGACCGTTAATTCTAGACGCAAAGTTCTAAATCCTTAAAACTAGATGCTAAACTGTAAGCCTTAACCCTAGACGCTGGACCCTTAATCCTAGATACTAAACCCTGGACCCTAGACACTTATCTATAATCCTTTAAGCCTAAACGCTAAGTCCAGAAGGTAGTCCGTTAATGCCAGATCCTAAACCACAGACCCTAGATCCTTAAACGTAGACCGTATATTCTTAACCCGAGACGCTGCAATCTATACCATAGACGGTTAAGCCTAGACGGAACGCTCTAAACCCTAGACCTTAAGACTATGTGATACACTATAAAGCCTTAACCCTAGATGCTGGAGCCTTAATCCTAGACCCTAGAGGCTTATCTATAATCCTTTAACCCTAGACGCTAAGTCCAGATGGTAGTCTATTAATCCTAGATACTGAACCGTAGACCCTAGATCCTTAAACGTAGACCGTAGATGCTTAACCCTAGACGGTACACTCTATACCATAGCCCGTTAATCCTAGACGCAAAGCTGAAAGCCTAGACCTTAAGACTAGATGCTAAACTATAAAGCCTTAACCCTAGAAGCTGGAAATTAATCCTAGATACTAAACCCTAGACCCTAGACGCTTGTTTATAATCCTTTAAGTCTAGATGCTAAATCCAGATGGTAGTCCATTAATCCTAGATCCTAAACCGTAGACCCTAGATCCTTAAAAGTAGACTGTATATGATTAACTGCAGACTCTACACTCAATACCATAGACCGTTAATCCTAGATGCAAAGCTCTAAACCCTAAAGACTAGATGCTAAACTCTAAGCCTTAACCCTAGACGCTGGAGCCTTAATCCTACATAGTAAACCCTAGACCCTAGACGCTTAGCTATAATCCTTTAAGCCTAGACGTGAAGTCCAGACGGTAGTCCATTAATCCTAGATCCTATAACATAGACCCTAGATCCTTAAACGTAGACTGTAGATGATTGACCCCAGACGCTACACTCAATACCATAGACCGTTAATCCTAGACGCAAAACTCTAAACCCTAGAATTAAAGAGTAGATGCTAAACTGTAAGCCTTAACCCTAGACGCTGGAGCCTTAAACCTAGATACTAAACCCTAGACCCTAGACGCTTATCTATAACCCTTTAACCCTAGACGCTAAGTCCAGACGATAGTCCATTAAACCTAGATCCTACACCGTAGACCCCAGATCCTTAAACGTATAGCGTTGATGCTTGACCCCAAATGCTACACTCTATACCATAGACCGTTAATCCTAGACGCAAAGCTCTACACCCTAGACCTTAAGAGTAGGTGCTACTCTATAAAGCCTTAACCCTAGACGCTGTACCCTTAATAGTAGATACTAAACCCTAGACCCTAGACGCTTATCTGGAATCCTTTAATCCTAGATGTGAAGTCCAGACGGTAGTCCATTAATCCTAGATACTAAATCATAGACCCTAGATCCTTAAACGTAGACCGTATATGCTTAACCCCAGACGCTACACTCTATACCTTAGACCGTTAATCCTAGACGCAAAGCTCTAAACTCGAGACATTAAGACTAGATGCTAAACTATAAAGCCTTAACCCTAGACGCTGTACCCTTAATAGTAGATACTAAACCCTAGACCCTAGACGCTTATCTATAATCCTTTAAGCCTAGACGCTAAGTCCAGACGGTAGTCCATTAATCCTAGATACTAAATCATAGACCCTAGATCCTTAAACGTAGACCGTATATGCTTAACCCCAGACGCTACACTCTATACCTTAGACCGTTAATCCTAGACGCAAAGCTCTAAACCCTAGACCTTAAGACTAGATGCTAAACTATAAAGCCTTAGCCCTAGACGTTGGACCTTTAATCCTACATACTAAACCCTAGACAGTTATCTATAATCCTTTAAGCCTAGATGCTAAATTCAGACGGTTGTCCATTAATCCTAGATACTAAACCAGAGACCCTAGATCCTTAAACGTAGACCGTATATGGTTAACCCCAGACACTGCACTCTGTACCATAGATCGTTAAACCTAGACGCAAAACTCTAAACCCTAGACCAGAAGACTAGATGGTAAACTGTAAAGCCTTAACCCTAGATGCTGGACCCTCAATCCTAGACCCTAGACGCTTATCTATAATCCTTTAATCCTAGATGTGAAGTCCAGACGGTAGTCCATTAATCCTAGATACTAAATCATAGACCCTAGATCCTTAAACGTAGATAGTATATGCTTAACCCCAGATGCTACACTCTATACATTAGACCGTTAATTCTAGACGCAAAGCTCTAAACCCTAGACATTAAGACTAGATGCTAAACTATAAAGCCTTAACCGTAGACACTGGACCCTTAATCCTAGATACTAAACCCTAGAACCTAGACGCTTATCTGTAATCCTTTAACCCTAGAAGCTATGTCCAGATGATAGTCCATTAATCCTAGATACTAAATCATAGACCCTAGATCCTTAAACGTAGACCGTATATGCTTAACCCCAGACGCTACACTCTATACCGTAGACGGTTAAGCCTAGACGCAAAGCTCTAAACCCTAGACTTTAAGACTAGATGCTAAACTATAAAGCCTTAGCCCTAGACGTTGGACCTTTAATCCTAGATACTAAATCCTAGCCGCTTATCTATAATCCTTTAACCCTAGATGCTTAGTCCAGACGGTAGTCCATTAATCCTGGATACTGAACCATAGACCCTAGATCCTTAAAGGTAGACCGTAGATGATTGATCCCAGACGCTACACTATATACCATAGACCGTTAACCCTAGACGCAAAGCTCTAAAAGCTAGACCTTAAGACTAGGTGCTACACTATAAAGCCTTAACCCTAGAGGCTGGAGCCTTAATCCTACATACTAAACCCTAGACCCTAGAAGCTTATCTATCATTCTTTATCCGTAGACGCAAAGTCCAGACGGTACTCCATTAATCCTAGATCCTACACCGTAGACCCTAGATCCTTAAACGTAGTCCGTAGATGATTGACCCCAGACGCTACACTCTATACCATAGACCGTTAATTCTAGACGCAAAGTTCTAAATCCTTAAAACTAGATGCTAAACTGTAAGCCTTAACCCTAGACGCTGGACCCTTAATCCTAGATACTAAACCCTGGACCCTAGACACTTATCTATAATCCTTTAAGCCTAAACGCTAAGTCCAGAAGGTAGTCCGTTAATGCCAGATCCTAAACCACAGACCCTAGATCCTTAAACGTAGACCGTATATTCTTAACCCGAGACGCTGCAATCTATACCATAGACGGTTAAGCCTAGACGGAACGCTCTAAACCCTAGACCTTAAGACTATGTGATACACTATAAAGCCTTAACCCTAGATGCTGGAGCCTTAATCCTAGACCCTAGAGGCTTATCTATAATCCTTTAACCCTAGACGCTAAGTCCAGATGGTAGTCTATTAATCCTAGATACTGAACCCGTAGACCCTAGATCCTTAAACGTAGACCGTAGATGCTTAACCCTAGACGGTACACTCTATACCATAGCCCGTTAATCCTAGACGCAAAGCTGAAAGCCTAGACCTTAAGACTAGATGCTAAACTATAAAGCCTTAACCCTAGAAGCTGGAAATTAATCCTAGATACTAAACCCTAGACCCTAGACGCTTGTTTATAATCCTTTAAGTCTAGATGCTAAATCCAGATGGTAGTCCATTAATCCTAGATCCTAAACCGTAGACCCTAGATCCTTAAAAGTAGACTGTATATGATTAACTGCAGACTCTACACTCAATACCATAGACCGTTAATCCTAGATGCAAAGCTCTAAACCCCTAAAGACTAGATGCTAAACTCTAAGCCTTAACCCTAGACGCTGGAGCCTTAATCCTACATAGTAAACCCTAGACCCTAGACGCTTAGCTATAATCCTTTAAGCCTAGACGTGAAGTCCAGACGGTAGTCCATTAATCCTAGATCCTATAACATAGACCCTAGATCCTTAAACGTAGACTGTAGATGATTGACCCCCAGACGCTACACTCAATACCATAGACCGTTAATCCTAGACGCAAAACTCTAAACCCTAGAATTAAAGAGTAGATGCTAAACTGTAAGCCTTAACCCTAGACGCTGGAGCCTTAAACCTAGATACTAAACCCTAGACCCTAGACGCTTATCTATAACCCTTTAACCCTAGACGCTAAGTCCAGACGATAGTCCATTAAACCTAGATCCTACACCGTAGACCCCAGATCCTTAAACGTATAGCGTTGATGCTTGACCCCAAATGCTACACTCTATACCATAGACCGTTAATCCTAGACGCAAAGCTCTACACCCTAGACCTTAAGAGTAGGTGCTACTCTATAAAGCCTTAACCCTAGACGCTGGAGCCTTCATCCTAGATACTAAACCCTAGACCCTAGAAGCTTATCTATAATCCTTTAACCCTAGACACCAAGTCTAGATGGTATTCCATTAACCCTAGTTTCGAAACCGTAGACCCTAAATCCTTAAATGTAGACCATATATGATTAACCCCAGACGCTACACTCTATACCATAGACCGTTAATCCTAGACGCAAAGCTGTAAACCCTAGACCTAAAGACTAGATGCTAAATTATAAAGCCTTAACCCTAGGCGCTGGAGCCTTCATCCTAGATACTAAACCCTAGAACCTAGAGGCTTATCTACAATCCTTTATCCCTAGACGCTAAGTCCAGAGGGTAGTCCATTAGTCCTAGATCCTAAAGCGTAGACCCTAAATCCTTAAACGTTGACCGTAGATGATTGACCCCAGACGCTACACTCTATACCATAGACCATTCATTCTAGACGCAAAGCTCTAAACCCTAGACCTTAAGAGCAGATGCTCAACTATAAAGCCTTAAGCCTAGACGCTGGAGCCTTAATCCTAGATACTAGACCCTAGACGCTTATCAATAATCCTTTAAGCCTAGACGCTAAGTCCAGACGGTAGTACATTAATCCTAGATTCATAACTGTAGACCCTAGCTCCTTAAACGTAGACCGTAGATGCTTAACCCAAGACGCTACACTCTATACCATAGACCGTTAATCCAAGGCGCGAAGCTCTAAATCCTAAACCTTAAGACTAGAACTGGAGCCTTAATCATAGATACTAGACCCTAGACCCTAGACACTTGTCTATAATCTTTTAAGCTTATACGCTAAGTCTAGACGGTAGTCCATTAATCCTAGATCCTACACCGTAGGTCCTAGATCCTTAAACGTAGACCATAGATGCTTAACCACAGATGCTACACTCTAAACCATAGAACATTAATCCTAGATGCAAAGCTCTAAACCCTAGACCTAAAGACTAGATGCTAAATTATAAAGCCTTAACCCTAGACGCTGGAGCCTTAATCCTAGACACTAAACCCTAGACGCTTATCTATAATCCTTTAACCCTAGATGCTAAGTCTAGACGGGAGTCCATTAATCCTAGATCCTATAACATAGACCCTAGATCCTAAAACGTAGACTGTAGATGCTTAACCCCAGACACTACACTCTATACCACAGACCGTTAATCCTAGATGCAAAGCTCTAAACCCTAGACCTTAAGACTAGATGCTAAACTATAAAGACTTAACCCTAGACGCTGGAGCCTTAATCCTAGATACTAAATGCTAGATACTTATCTATAATCCTTTAAGCCTAGACGCGAAGTCCAGAGGGTAGTCCATTAAGCATAGATACTAAACCATTGATTCTAGATCCTTGAACGTAGACTGTATATGATTAACTCCAGATGCTACACTCTATACCATACACCGTTAATCCTAGACGGAAAGCTCTAAACCCTAAAGACTAGATGCTAAACTATAAGCCTTAATCCTAGACGCTGGAGCCTTAATCCTAGGTACTAAATCCTAGACTCTAGATGCTTATCAATAATCCTTTAACCCTAGACGCTAAGTCCAGACGATACTCTATTAATCCTAGATACTAAACCGTTGATTCTAGATCCTTAAACGTAAACCGTATGTGATTACCGCAGATGCTACACTCTATACCATAGACCGTTAATCCTAGACGCAAAGCTAAAAGCCTAGACCTTAAGACTAGATGCTAAACTATAAAACCTTAACCCTAGATGCTGGAGCCTTAATCCTAGACCCTAGATGCTTATCTATAATCTTTTAATCCTAGACGCTAAGTACAGACGGTAGTCCATTAATCCTAGATACTAAACCGTAGACACTAGATCCTTAAACGTAGACCCTATATGCTTAACCCCTGACACTATACTCTATACCATAGAATGTTAATCCTAGACTCAAAGCTCTAACCCCTAGACCTTAAGACTAGATGCTAAACTATAAAGCCTTAACCCTAGACGCTCAGCCTTAATCCTAGATACTAGACCCTAGACCCTAGACGCTTATCTATAATCCATTTAAGCCGAGAAGCTAAGTCCAGATGATAGTCCATTAATCCTAGATCCTACACCGCAGACCCTAGATCCTTAAACGTAGACCGTATATGCTTGAACCTAGACGGTACACTCTATACCATACACCGTTAATCCTAGACGCAAAGCTCTAAACCCTAGACTTACAGAGTAGATGCTAAACTATAAGCATTAACCCTAGACGCTGGAGCCTTAATCCTAGGTACTAAATCCTAGACTCTAGATGCTTATCAATAATCCTTTAACCCTAGAAGCTAAGTCCAGATGGTAGTCCATTAATCCTAGATACTAAATCGAAGACCCTAGATCCTTAAACGTAGACCGTTGATGCTTAACCCTATACGGTACACTCTATACCATAAACGGTTAATCCTAGACACAAAGCTCTAAACCCTAAAGACTAGATGCTAAACTATAGCCTTAAGCCTAGACTCTGGAGCCTTAATCCTAGATACT